>NC_061870.1:13700022-13905022 GCF_907164915.1 Impatiens glandulifera
AAACCAACATTTCAGTTTACTTTAATGTCTTCAATCATTCCCAACTACTTTGAGCAATTATTGAAACCAACATTCGAATTGTGTTACATCTAGCTATTGTTGCGAAGAACTTCTTGTAATCAACTCCATATTTTTGGACATAATCATCTATGTCTAATCTGATTTTATGCTTGTACACTTCACCATTTTCATTTAATTTGGTCTTGTACACCCATTTGACATCAATCTTCTTTGTTCCTTTAGAGTATTCAACAAAATTTTAAATTTTGTTTCTCTCAATTGTTTGAATCTCATTCAGCATTACCTTATTCCAATATGAAGCTCTCCACGTTCTTCTTGACAAAGTTGGCAAGGAAGTACGTAGTTCTGGGTCTTCTAATTGTGAGACTATTGGTGAGTGGAGACCTTCATCTACTACTTCAGTTATTGGTTCAAACTTTCACCATTTTTACTTTTAATTTTACGCACATCGTCTTTCCATTTTAGTTCCTTTGAACTAAAGTTGTTGCCAATCCCAATACACATCTTCTTCAAAGAAAACAACCCTACTCACTATAATCTTTTTCAGTATAAGATCATAAAGTCTATAAGCTTTAGATTCCTTACTTATACTAAATCAAAATATAAGTAGAACTATTATTATCCAATTTTAGTGTTTTTGTGTAAATACATGTGCAATGCAACCAAAAACTTTTAAATGAATTATAAAAGGTTTTATATCATTCCAAGCTTCTTGAGGAAATTTTTCTTTGATTGTACCAGTGAAGCTTCTGTTCATAATGTATTCACACGCACAACTTCAGGCCAAAAACATTAGGAACTTGTTTATCGGACAACATGTTTCTCACAACAATCCCCACTTCTAGCCTAACAGAAACAAAATGTGAATATTCCCAGACTCCTTAAGGTTCTGGGTTTGCTCATCAGGCGACAAGCTCTATGTATGTTAAAAGGTTAAGTATGTTTGAGGGCTATGTGTTTAATATGTGGTCCCATATTTCTCATAGAATTCATGATTGTTCTATTCATTTTCTAGCAATCCCGTCTTGTTGAGGAGTATACTGTGTAGTTATTTGTCTTCTTATTCCATTCACTTCATAATAGTTATTGAATTCATTGAAATTAAATTCTCCACCATTTGTTTAAAATTCTTAAACAAATCATATGCTTGTATTTTTTTAAGAAATAAACATACATTTTTCTGATGAAATCATCTATAAATAGTGAGAATGTACCTCCTTCCACTGTTCGAAGTTGGTATTATGCGACCTCATAGGTCTAAGTGTATGAGTTGCAGTTTTTTAGTTGCTCTACACCAATCTTCTTTCACTACTGATGTCTCTAGGAGTACTATCAAGGAAGGGACTTCAATTTTGATAGGTTACACTACATCCATTTCGTAGAATAACGCAAATGTTGATCAGCTGACTTCGAGTTCTCAACCTAATCTACACCTGCATCAATCTTTCCTTTCAAAGGCGTGCTAGATCTTCTCCTTTCTGACATACCTTTTATCACACTACTCAAATTCGGAGAAAGTGGACTCACTTTTTTCTTGTTGATTGGAAGCGAAAACAATTCTCCTTGAAAGGAAACATACGAGCGTCTAGTGGAAGTAACAAGAGCGTCTAGTGGAAGTAACAAGTAACCTCGTAGCAACTGAAACTTCACTCACATTCTTAAGACTCGATTCATGATCTGACATTAATGGATGTGAAGACAACGACATTTGTCTGTCTACCGATAAGGACTGTTTTACTCCTGATGTCGATGTACTTGATGCCGATGATACCAAATTTCTAAAATCTAAATGAGATGCATATTTCCTTAGAGTAAAATATATAGAAAAACTTGAAGAGGTTGAAGTTGAGGTTAATGCATAAGGAGACATATACCTAGAAGAAGCTTACCTTAATTTCGTTTTTTAAGTTCAGATACACCATTATCTCTCTTTGATAAAAACATGGCGATCTTCGATGTGCCTTGCTTTGTGAATTGATTTTGCTATTTTTCTATTTTGTCGTTCAACTTGTCTAGATATAGGTATATATATATATATAATAGTAAATAGTAAATTATAAGATAAATGTTATTTAATATGTTTTAAAAAAATGAGTAATGCGATTTAAATAAAAAATTGTGTAAGAAAAAGAACAACACAAAACATAAAAAAAGTTCAAAATTAAAAAACAAAAATACACTCTTGAATAATGAAATCTTCAACCAAATTCACATGTTTTTTGAATCTAAATTTCAACATTGTCGTGATAATGACATGTGAATAATCTTTAACGACCTACTTAATTAGTTTATTAAATATTTTACAATTTCTTTCCAGCTAGCTAGTTAAACATAATATTTAAGAATCTAATAGCAAAAACATAAAATATTCTCTCCATATTACTAAAATAGAATTATAGTTAATACTTTTTTAATTTAAGAAGCTAACGTGATTACAAGACTAACTCGATATGTTGTCTAAACTTTCTTCCTCCCTTCAATGATTTAGATGGTTAGGCTTAAACAAAATCTTGAATTTATGCGTGTCTCTCTTTATCATGTCCATGACAAATTAATGTATCACTATTTCTAAGGTATTTTGTTGGAATAAGAGAAATGCAAAACCAACAAGTTTTATTATTAACAAAAGGCTTTATAAATAGCTAAACAAAATATAGAAAATTAAGGGATATTAACTCTCTTATTTTTGTAAAATCAAAATACAGATTAATTAATAAATTATAAATTACATTAATTTAGAAATTCAAAAGTATTCGTAACTAAAAAGTTAATATAATATTAATTCTCTTTATTATTAAATTAAACAATCTTTCCCCTAAACTGAAAACCAACATTTCAGTTTACTTCAATGTCTTCAATCATTCCCAACTACTTTGAGCAATTATTGAAACCAACATTCGAATTGTGTTACACCTAGCTATTGTTGCGAAGAACTTCTTGTAATCAACTCCATATTTTTGGACATAATCATCTATGTCTAATCTGATTTTATGCTTGTACACTTCACCATTTTCATTTAATTTGGTCTTGTACACCCATTTGACATCAATCTTCTTTGTTCCTTTAGAGTATTCAACAAAATTTTAAATTTTGTTTCTCTCAATTGTTTGAATCTCATTCAGCATTACCTTATTCCAATATGAAGCTCTCCTCGTTCTTCTTGACAAAGTTGGCAAGGAAGTACGTAGTTCTGGGTCTTCTAACTGTGAGACTATTGGTGAGTGGAGACCTTCATCTACTACTTCAGTTATTGGTTTAAACTTTCACCATTTTTACTTTTAATTTTACGCACATCGTCTTTCCATTTTAGTTCCTTTGAACTAAAGTTGTTGCCAATCCCAAGACACATCTTCTTCAAAGAAAACAACCCTACTCACTATAATCTTTTTCAGTATAAGATCATAAAGTCTATAAGCTTTAGATTCCTCTTATACTAAAGCAAAATATAAGTAGAACTATTATTATCCAATTTTAGTGTTTTTGTGTAAATACATGTGCAATGCAACCATAAACTTTTAAATGACTTATAAAAGGTTTTATATCACTCCAAGCTTCTTGAGGAAATTTTTCTTTGTTTGTACCAGTGAAGCTTCTGTTCATAATGTATTCACACGCACAACTTCAGGCCAAAAACATTAGAAACTTGTTTATTGGACAACATGTTTCTCACAACAATCCCCACTTCTAGCCTAATAGAAACAAAATGTGGATATTCCCAGACTCCTTAAGGTTCTGGGTTTGCGCATCAGGCGATAAGTTCTATGTATGTTAAAAGGTTAAGTATGTTAGCGAGCTATGTGTTTAATATGTGGTCCCATATTTCTCATAGAATTCATGATTGTTCTATTCTTTTTCTAGTTATCCCGTCTTGTTGAAGAGTATATTGTGTAGTTAATTGTCTTCTTATTCCATTCACTTCATAATAGTTATTGAATTCATTGAAAGTAAATTCTCCACCATTTGTTTGAAATTCTTAAATAAATCATATGCTTGTATTTTTTTAAGAAATAAACATACATTTTTCTGATGAAATCATCTATAAATAGTGAGAATGTACCTCCTTCCACTGTTCGAAGTTGGTATTATACGACCTCATAGGTCTAAGTGTATGAGTTGTAGTTTTTTAGTTGCTCTACACTTGCTTCTTTTTGGAATAGTCGATTATTTGTTGTTTTCCAGAGAGAATGGATGCACTTCTTCTTGGTTGTGGTAATTTTTAGTAACACTTTAACCATTTTTTTGAGTTCAATAGTTTCTATATAATTTAGATGACTCATTCTGTAATGCCAAGGAGATTACTCACTTTCAACCATAGTCATAAAGCAACTTTCAAGATTTTGATTTTTTTTCTTCCTTTTCCAATATACTACTGGATAGTTTGAACATTTTGTTTACTCTCATCTGCACAGTAATAAATAAATCTTTTATGGGGTGATACAATTTACATTCTCCCAATTCAATAACAGTTTTGATCCCTTTCACACTATATTTACCCATAATTATAAGGTTGTTCTTTAGCTCCGAAACGTAATAGACTTTTGAAATAGCTTGTTTTATACCTTCTATCTTTAACTTCACAGTGCATTTTCCTATAACATGTAACATTGTATTGTTCCCAAGTTTAACTGTGTGTCTAATGTCGGTATCTAACTATGGGAACCACTCTGACTTCGCACACATATGATATGCGTACCAAGAATCTAAATACTACAAACTTTCTTCCTCTTTTCCACGTGGTTCTACTAAAGACATTAAGAGAATTTCTTCTTCCTCATCAGGTTTAGCATATTGTACATTACCTTCTTAGTTGAGACATTCTCTTTGATAATGTCCCATCTTGTGATATCCATAACACTTTATTGCAGATTTGTCAAAATATCTTCATCTGCCTTTTCCTATGTAGCCACCTATTTATCTTTCTCCCATTCCTTTACATGTTACTCTAAGAACTTGATCATCTTCGTTTGTAGAACACTTGAATTTTTTCTCATGTAAAACTAAAGAACTTTGAAGTTCATCAACTGTCATTTGACGAGTGTCATTGAATTATTCTAAAACCACCACCACATACATGAACATGTCTATTAATGTTCTCAAGGTCTTTTCTATAAAAGTAGAGTCTTCTATCCTATCACCATACCTTTCATCTTATTGGTTAATGCTACAACTCTTGAAAATTAGTCATTTATAGTCTCGTTTTTTTCATCTCAACTATTACGTATTCTCTATGTAGAGCATTCAAAAGTGACCTTTTACCTTCTCATTATCTCCATACTTGTTCATTAAAGAGTCTCATATAATTTTGGAGGTAGTTCTGTCCAATATTTGAACATCACTTGATATAAATAGTTCTTTATTTTTACAATCTTTAATTTTCATCTTGTTAAATTTAGTTTTGGCTCCACTAGTTATGGGTTCGTTGAACACCTCAAATCATGTTTCTACTAAATCCCACAGACCCTTGGAGCGAAGCAAGTTTTCCATTAACTCACTTTAGTGATCGTAGTGGAAACCGTCAAAGCTAAGGATTCTTGCACTGTCATGAACTCTTTCGTCCATCATTTCTCTCTTATCTTCTTTGATTTCAAAGATCTGATCGTTCAAGCTCAAGGCTCAATTCCTCACTTCAAGCTCACAACTTGATTCACTCATGTTTGGGAGGCTTTAGCTCTAATACCACTTGTTGGAATCAGAAGAATTTAAAAGTAGCAAGTTATATTACTATAGACACTCATTTTCACCCCCAATTTTTATAGTTTATAAACAACTATTTTTGAAATAATTGAATTTTCAAGAAAAAGTTAATTTCGGATTTCAATAAAGTTAAGGTGATAATTGACCTAACTTATAGAAATACATGAGTTTTTATCATACTTAATATATTTAAGGTGTTTTAACATTTAATATCACCTTAAATAATTAAAAAATAAATAAATTAAGAGGAAGACGTTTTTTTTTTATGTTTTATGAGATTTTGTTTAAATAATTTGTCTAATAAGGTTTTCTTTATTAAAGATAATTCTTATGTAAAAGGGTTTTAATAAATTAAATCACCTTAGACATAGGATAAAAAAAATTAAATAATGCAAATTTCGTAACATAAAAACATTTTTGGTAATCATATTAACGATGCCAAATTTATTTTGTTAAGTCAGTTATTTTGATTAATTAGATTATTTTAGATTAAGTTTAATTTAAAATAAAATGTTTTTAGGTATAAGACTTAAGTCTATCATTTTTTTACTTAGTCTTTTCCCTATTAAGAAGTTTCTTTTAATGTTAATTAGTCTTTGATTCCTTTATATTATGAATAAATAAGATTATTTCCTTTTAATAAGGAATAATTATTTGTTTTCTTTCCTTTTTTTTTATTTTGTTTATCATTTTGGGAGAAACTGTGCAAGTTCAAGAGGTGGTGAAATGATCTAGAAGATCCCAACTTTTGAAGAGATAATTATTTTTTTTTTGGATGGACCTACCTTGAACAAATAGGATATATCAAGACTTGGTATCTCTCAAGACTAGGCATTCTTATGATTTGTATCTCCCAAATCCGACCTGTTTGAAACAATCTGTAATAATGCAAGAAAGAAGAACACAAGAAGACACAAATTTATAGTGGTTCACTCAAATTGAGCTACGTCCACTTCAGCCATCACCATATTTCTATGAAGAAGAATGAATACTGAGTTTTTTGCCTCACACTTTATCTCTCTAGAATTATGTTTTAACAATGTAAACCCTTAATAATCACATATTTATAGGGTAAACATTTAGACAATAAACCTAAATAACTTTTGTCAGCCCAAGCACAAAACCAAAAAGAAAACCCAATAAACTCTAATTAACAATGTAGAGTTTATTATAAGTGTAGACTCCATAACTCAACAATCTCCCACTTGGAGACTAACTTCATCATCTCTCAATCGGTAGTGGCTTTCCATTTGGTGTCTTAACGAAAAAGACCAACTGAAGTTACACACAACTTCAGTTTCTCATTTGTCACAACTTTCGTTAACATATCAGCTGGATTCTCACTCCCGGAAATCTTCTAAAGATGACCGGATGAAATGATAACGAACATGTATATGTTTCGTCCTACCATGATAAACAAAATTCTTTGCCAAATGAATGTCACTCTGACTGTCGCATCGCAACACACTTCCCTCGTAGTCTTGACCCAATTCTAGCAAAAAAGGATGTAACCACATCATCTCCTTAGAAGCATCTATCACAGTAACATACTCTGACTCACAACTAGAAAGATCAACAATTTTCTACAATTTTGAAACCCAACTAATTGCAGTACCTCCCAGAGTATAAATGTATCATGTTGTGCTCTTCCTACTATCAACATCATCGCCATTGTCAGCATCAACATATCCTTTCAAACCCATATTAAACTTTCAAAAACACAAAGCGAGACCCATACTTCCTCTTAAGTATCGTAGTATCCACTTTATTACTTCCAAATGTTGTCTACCCGAGTTGCTCATAAACCTGCTAACAACTCCCACTACATGTGCTATGTCTGGTCTTGTGCAAACCATCGCATACACAATACAACCAATGACAGAGGCATACAGAACAGTGACCATGTAATTTTTCTCCTCCTTTGTTGAAGGCGACTGATCTTTAGATAGCTTGAAATAACTAGCTAAGGGGGTAGTAACTGGTTTTGCATCATACAAGTTAAACCTGCTAAGAACTTTTTTCACATATTCTTCTTGTAAAAGCTTGAGAAATTATTCATCCCTGAAAATTCTCATCCCAAGGATTTGTTTTGCAGCACCTAAATCCATCATTGCAAACTTTTCAGACAACTCTTTCTTGAGCTTGTTAATCTCATATAAGCTTTCTCCAACAATCAACATGTCATCAACTTAGAGAAGTAGAATAATGTACGATTTATCAAACATCTTGATATAGTAACAATTATCAGTTTCACACCTCAGAAAATTGTTACTTTTCATGAATCTATCAAACTTCTTGTACCATTGCCTTGGAGCTTATTTCAAACCATACAGACTTTTCTGAAGCTTACACACAAGCTCATCTTTTCCTTTGATTTCAAATCCTTCTGGTTGTCGCATGTAAATTTCTTCATCTAAATCACCATGAAGAAAAACAGTTTTGACATTCATTTGTTGAAGATGAAAGTCTTCTTTCACAACCAAACTCAAAATAGTTCTGATTGTCATCAATTTAACTACTTGAGAGAAGATCTCATTGTAGTCAATACCTTCTTTCTGTTGAAATTCTTTCATAACCAATCTTGCCTTGTACCTCATGATTTTATCATGTTCTTCTTTAATCCCGAAGATCCATTTATTGTGGAGTGCTTTCTTTCCCTTTGGTAGTTTAGTGAGCTCCCAAGTCTGATTCAACATCAAAGAGTCCATCTCATCTTTCATCGTAGACTCCCACTTAACTGATTCCTCAGATTGTATTGCTTCCTCATAGCATTCATGTTCACCTCTATCTGTCAACAATATATAGTTCATAGATGGAGACCACCTCTCGACTAATTTTTGATTCCTTGATGATCTTCTCAACTGTATAACCGGTGTTGCTGATTTGACTTTAGAGCAACGTTCTCAACGATTTCATCTTCAACAACACATTGTTCTTCTTCGACAGTCGGTATATATTCATCTGAAATTCTCTCAAATCGACTGTACTAGTCTCTTCGAACTTAGAATCACCATCTCATGTCTTCCCACACAATCTTTGTAGAGAACTTGTTCATTGAAGATAACATTTCTGCTACGAATAATCTTCCGAATTTGATTATCCCAAAAACGATAACCAAACTCGATATCACCATAACCAATAATTTTTTTTATTAGACTTTGGATCAAGCTTGCTCCTATCACATTCATTAATATGAACATATGATAAACAACCAAACACTTTCAAATAATAAATGTTTACATTTTTATTGCTCCAGACTTTTTTAAAAATTCTGAATTCAAGAGGAATAGAGGGTCCCCTGTTTATCAAGTAGGCAGCAATATTTATAGCTTCTGTCCAGAAGGTTTTAGGCAGCCCTGCATGCAATCTCATGCTTCTAGCACGCTCGTTCAATGTTCGATTCATTCGTTCAGCTACTCCATTCTCTTGAGGCATTCTGGGAATAGTCTTCACCATATTGATCCCATTCACAACACAATACTCTTTAAAATCTGAATTGATATATTCACCTCCGTTGTCAGATCTCAAGCACTTAACTTTCTAATTTGTTTCATTTTCAACCAAAACCTTCCATTTCTTGAAAATAACAAATACTTCAGACTTGTGCTTCATAAAATATACCCATACCTTTCTTGTCAAATCATCTATAAACGTCACGTAGTACTGTGATCCGCCAATAGAAGAAATATGTGCAGGTCCCCACACATCAGTGTGTACCAACTCTAGCCTTTCTTTCTTGAGATCCTTCCCAATATTTAAGGAACTCAACCGTTTCTGTTTTCCAAGAATGCAGTTTTCACATAACTGATGTTCAACAGACTTCAGTTATGGAATTTGTCAATTCTTCAAAAGAATTTCCATCCCTTTTTCGCTCATATGGCCCAACCTGCAATGCCACAGCTCACTGTTCTTCTATTCATCAACTACAGCAGCAACTGTTTCTCTGCAAGTTGAAGTCCTGTATAACGTTCCAGTTTTGTGACCTCGAGCAACAACTATTGCTCCATTAGTCACCTTCCATGCACCATTTCCACAAATGAAATTGTGACCTTCTTCATCAAGCTATGTAACAGAAATCAGATTGCGCATTAAAATTGGAATGTGTCTCACCTTATTAATCTTCCAAACAGAACCATTTTCCATATTCAATTTGATGTCCCTCATGCCAACAATATCCAGTGGCTCACCATCTGCAAGATATACTTTCCTATAGTTTCCAGCCACATAATTCTGCATTAATTCTTTGTGAGTAGTGGTGTGGAAAGACGCTCCTGAGTCCAAAACCCATGAATCTATCGGGCTATCAACAGACAGAAGTAACGCCTCAGTAATAGATTTTATATTAATGTTGGCTACATTATTTTTATCATCACCGTTTTTCTTCGGTGATTTGTAGTTCCTCTTTAAATGACTCTGTTTACCACAATTCCAACACTCAAATGTCCGCACAGACTTGGACTAACTCATCCTGCTTCTTGACATAAATCTGCTCTTACCTCGGTTGAAATTTCTAGCATTACCTCTACCCCTGTTTTCCACATTCAGAGCAGAAACTTTGAATATTTCACTAGAATCAATTTTACGAACCTCTTCAGCAAGAATACGATCTCTAACTTCAACAAATTTTAGTTTAGTATTTCCAACTGAATTACTAATTGTTGCTCTCATAGGTTCCCAACTATTTGGTAGAGATGATAACAAAATTAGGGCACTAACTTCATCCCCAAAATCAATCTCAACAGATAGCAATTGATTCACAATTGTATTGAATTCATTCAAATGAGTAGTGACAGGAGTACCATCAACCATTCTTAAGTAAAAGAGTCTTTTCATTAAATGTACTTTGTTGTTAGCATATGGTTTCTCATACATATCAGAAAGAGATTTCATCAGACCCATTGCGGTCTTCTCCTTTGCTACATTATGAGCAACTGTCTTGGCTAACGTCAATCGGACAACACCCAAAACTTGTATATCAAGGAGTTTCCATTCAACTTCATCTATCTTCTTTAGTTTCTCACTCAAAGGAATATGAAGCTTATTTTCGTAGAGATAATCTTCAATCTCCATTCTCTAGAAGGCATAATATGTCCAATCAAATCTTCCAATCCCATGTCTTATACTGTTCTCACTTGCCATCATTTCCAATGCTCAGATATAGCCTAGCTGCTCTAATACCAGTTGTTAGGATTTATATCTCCTAAATCCAATTTGTTTGAAACAATCTGTAAAAATGCAAGAAAGAAGAACGCAAAAAGACACAGATTTATAGTGGTTCACTCAAATTGAGCTACGTCCACTTCAGCCATCATCAGATTTTACTATGAAGAAGAAGAAGGAATACAGAGTTTTTTGCCTCACACTTTATCTCTCTAGAATTCTGTCTTGACAAAAATTACATATTTATAGGGTAAACATTCAGGTAATAAACCTAAATAACTTTGGTTAGGCCCAAGCCCAAAACCAAAAAGAAAACCCAATAAACACTAATTAACAATGTAGAGTTTATTAAAAGTGGAGGCTCCATAACTCAACAGGCATCTCCCAAGACTAGGCATCCCTTGAGACTTGGTTATTTGGTTAAATAAAAAAATAATCTTTTGCCCAATCGTGTAGGTTGTAAATGGGCCTTGGGCTTTAGGGTTTATCAAGAGTTCCCTATAAATACACACCCTAGTGCACTTGTACAAATGTCATATTTTTTTCTAACGCCATAGGCTACCGCCCTTTCAAATTTCCTAAGCAATCACCAATTGGTTTTATTGGTCAAAAGTATTTAATAGGATAAGTGGTACCAATAGAGACTAGGGTCTGGTTATTGATAACAACTCACGATAAACGATTCGATTTTAACTCTGTTAGAAGTTAAAATCTATTTTTATTCTTCCAAAATCCTTCAAACTCTTGAAACGGTTTCAAGGGCGAAAGTGTTCGTCGGATTTGAAGCTTTGAACCAATGAAAGATGAAAGACTGAAAGTAAAGAACACAACATGTTTTTTATGGATGTTCAGAGCAAACTTTCCTACGTCACCCCTTCTTCCACAACCAGAAGGATTTACTAAAATCTTTGAATTAAATACAATTTACTGATCTAGCTAACACTCTGTTAAATAGAACAACCTCTGTTCAACTTACAATATTAAGAACACTATTAAGAACAATATTCTCTTAGATAGATAGTTTTTTATTATTTCTCTCTTGAACTTGGAAGATGATAGAAATCAGTAAGTGCAAGAATGTTTCGGTAAGATAGTAATTAGAGCAAAGTAACCGGTAGATTGAGAGGTCCGTCCATTGTCCTTGAGCATCTATTTGTATTAGAAGGACACCAACGGTCGAATTTTCTTCATGGACACGTGGCAAGCGTCCATTGGAGGGTCACCCAAAGGACAAGAGTACAACATACTCTAAGCAAATGAATTATGGCCGTACCGAATAGGTAGTGCGCTGAATATCCTCTATAATATTGTCTTGTACTAGACAAACCGTTGGAAGGACATTTGCGTACGTGGCGTTCGCTCATTGGATACAATTAGCTGGCTAGTTAGACTGCATAGGAGTGAGTGGAGTAGAGTAACAAACATCTAGTATATCGTGGGTAGACGTATGCTAACTTTAAATGGCGGCTGAAACGAGGTGTTAGACGTGCTCCATTATACTACCAAGTCTAAGGGAGTTAAACGTCAACGTCTAATAGCGTGTTCCATTAGACCGAAAAGTCTAATAGAGTTAAACTACAACGTCTAACTACGCATCCCTTCAGACTTGTCTTAAGGAGTTAGACGCCAACGTCTAACTATGTTTCCTATTAGACTACAACATCTAACTATGTATCTGTTAGACTGAACGTTTAATTACGTATCTTTTAGACTTCAACGTCTAACTACGTACCACTTCAGACTTGTCTGAAGGAGTTAGACGCCTACGTCTAAGTACGTATTTGTTAGATTGCATCGTCTAACTACGTATCTGTTAGACTGCAATGTCTAACTACGTAGCTGTTAGACTGAACCTCTAACTACATATCTATTAGACTCCAATGTCTAACTACGTATCCGTTAGATTGAAATGTCTAACTACGTACAACTTCAAACTTGTCTGAAGGAGTTAGACGCCAACGTCTAACTACGTATCTGTTAGACTATAGCGTCTAACTACGTATCTGTTAGACTGCAACGTTTAACTACGTATTTGTTAGACTGAACGTCTAACTACGTATTTGTTTGACTACAACGTCTAACTATATATCTATTAGACTACAACGTCTAACTACGCTATCCATTAGACTACCACGTCTAATGGAGTTAGACCTCAACGTCTAACTACATAACACGTCTAGTTAGCCTGCTTAGACCCCGTCTAAGTTAGCAAAGTCTGATGCACCTATATAGAAACAATTAGACAGCTTAACTTCATTTATAGCTGAGATTTAATCAAAAACACTTAGTTAGCAAAGTCTGATGCACTTATATATAAATGTGTAGTTATATATTAATAAAGTTTCTATAAGTTTTGATGCAATTTTGGATCCATTTGGATCACCAAAATATAGTTAGAATAGGGTCAGGTCGAAAACCAGAAGAAACAACAGGTCTTATATTTTAAGAAGATTAAGACCCACAGACTACTCCTAAAGCTAACCTAGGATCCAGGACCAAGGACTAAGGACCGAGACCGAGGACTGAGGTTGAGGACCAAGGACCGAGCACCTAAGGACCGAGGACTAAGGACATAGACCAAGGACCGAGACCAAGGACCGATGACCGAGACCAAGGACCGAGCCCTTGAGGATTGAGGACCGAGACTGATGACCAAGACCGAGGATCGAGCACCGAGAACTAAGACCGAGCACCGAGACTAAGGACCGAGACCAAGGAATGAGGACTAAGGATCGACTTGCTGCTCTCCTATGACCGAGAATTTAAGCCTAATGTGCACTTGGTATCGACGCTGGCTGCTCCCGAGGACTGATAAACGACAGTGGGTGCAAATTTCGACTGAGCTGGGTTCATAACTCAGCTAAAATCAAGTTTTAGGACCATGGAGGCTAACCACGATCATTGTGCATTTTTTTATGTTTATTTGTCTTGTTTAGGCTTTTCATTTATAGTTTTATTGGCTTTATTTTTTTATGTAAGTTTGTGCCTTATGTGATCCTAGGCTAGCATATAAATTGTTTTAAAACATTGTAAAGCGTAAAATATTTTAATAAATAGACAAAATTAATTAGTGGAGAACTTAAATATGTTGTGAGATATAGCGCCTAAAAACCCTTCCCCACATGTAACCAAACACCAAACTCGAATCACTTAATTTCCTATTTTTTTTATAAATTAGGTGGCGACTCTCTAGTCGTGAGGAAATTAAAATTGAAAAAATTTAAAGTTGTCTTATGACATATTTCTTAATAAATTCTCAATCTTTTCCAGATTCGATGTGATGGTAAGTTATGGAGTTATTTATAAAGCCTCGTTTTATAAATTAATTTTTTTTCAAACATGAAAACTAATTCCCCTCAAATTTGACTATTTTTCAAAATTTAATATTTTTTTTAAAAGAGAGATCTCAGAAAAAAAATTCAAATTGTCATTGTCGACGTAAAACAACTGATCACAATTACTAGCAAAAAGGCTTTATAAATATCCTAAACAAAATACAGAAAATTAAGGAATCATTAACTCCATTGATTGTAAAATCAAAATACCAGCTAATTATGAAATTATAAATTCTATTAATTTAGAAATTCAAAAGGAAATCGTAACTGAATAATTAATATAATATTAATTCTCTTTATTATTAAATCAAACATAGTAAAAAACACCATGGGCATCAAGGAAGGCAACTTTCCCATAAGGTACATAGGAATTCTGTTAACCGCGAAGCAGATCGAGATCTCACACTGCAAACTGGTGATTGAAAAGGTAAAAAATACGATATCTGGTTGGGGAACGAAAAAACATTCTTATGTAGGGAGGATCGAACTTATCAAAACCGTGGTCATGAGCATAGTTGGCTACTGGGCTCAGTAAATAGTCATTCCGAAGAAGGTAATGAAGGAGTTCGACACGCTGATGAAGAACTTTATCTAGGACAGTAGTGGAAGAGGAGGAAAGAAAGTAAATTGGACCGCTCTCTGCAAACCGAAGGACGAGAGAGGCATCAACTTGAAGAATTGTATCGAGTGAAACAAAGCTCTCACCTTCAAGCATTTGTGGGCTTTGAAGCGCAATCAGGAGTCACTATGAATCAAATGGGTGCATACGAGGTTTATGAAATATGAAACCAGCATCTGGACCTGCAAAATTCATGAAGGTATGAGCTGGTCTCTGAAAAAGATTCTTAAACTAAGAAGTGATATTTCAGATCTTTATGACACCCGACTAAGGGACGGGAAAGGCACTCTATTCTGGTACGACCCCTAGTTCAAAAACCAGTCTATCATCCACAATGAGGAGTTTCAAAATACTCGTATCAGAAGGGACTGCGTAGAAGCGAAAATCAAGCACATTAAAGACGGGAATTAGGACTCACTCCTGAGAAGAAATCCAGAAGGACAGAGGATACTTGATCATGTAAGTAACATACAACTACACAACAGACCGGATATTCATAAATGGAAAACTGAGGACAATGGGAAGCTGGTATTGAATAAAATATGGGAGGTAACCCAGGAAAAAGCGTAGAAAGTAGAATGGGCTCCTCTTGTATGGTCAACGAAGATTATCCCTCGACACCAGTTCATCCTATGGCTCACCTTCTAAGAAAGACTCAACACTCGTGAACGTATCAGCAAGTATATGAGCATCCCGGACGCGAGCTGTCTTCTATGTAGGGGAAATGAAGAAACCATAGATCACCTATTCGGGAGTTGCTATATTGTTTCAGAGCTTTGGGACAGATTCTATAAAAGTTTAGAGCTGATCAGTTTCCTGAGCGAATGGAATGAAATCAAAGAAGTGGCACTACTCAAATCCAAGGGAAATAGATTTGCAACAAGCGTGTTCAAGTGCGGCTTTGGAGCAGTGGTGTATAACATTTGGCAAGAACGGAATGCAAGGGTATATGGCAAAACCCGTAGGAGTGTTGAAGAGTTATGGAAAGATATTGTATCAGATTGCAGCGCCCTCGCGGGAACGTGGAGAAGAATTCCAAGTACGGAGCATAATTGGAATATCTGCAGGAACTGGAATTTACCGTTTTTTGAACTCACTAGCATTAAAAGCATTATAATCAAAATAATTCATTTACGTTTTTAGCTTTTTAACTTTTATTCAGAATGTTACGACTTCAAAATCTTTCTAGGTCTGTCTAGAATGTTCTCTTAAACTCGTGGTTTTTCCCCGTTTTTGGGAATTTTTAATGAAATGACGCTAAGTCGTTTTTCCCCCCTAAAAAATCAAACATAGTACACACCAAAACATGGGTCTCGAGTAAGACATAATCATCGGAAATAATTAGGCTACACAAAATCCAAACTCCTCCATCACCCTCTAGTATTGTCACTTGTGATTGTTGGAGTTAATTCCAATATTTAGGTACGTATATTATTTACTAATTGTCTATTAGTTGTTATTATATATATAGATTAAACTTAATTAATGTGATCAATTAAAGTATAAAGGTTATGGGCTATTTAACATCTATAATAAATATGGGGACATATTTGTATAAAAGTAGAAATATCATTTACTACTTCGCTGATAGGCCAAATAGTAAATAGGTATATTAGGGCTAAATCTCCAACCCATATAAAAAACATACTTATTATGTTAAACTCATCAGACTAAAGGTAGATGTTTGTTCACTTTCAAGAACACTCAAAGGCTATCAATAGAGTGTTAGAACACCTAAACTCCACGCACTTCAGATATTCCAATCCAGATCCAGATCTAAATCCAAAACTAGGAGATCCAAAATTGAGATAAGATCCGAGGAACATAAAGAAATACAAAAGACTCTTTAAACGAGAGTCTAATGTATGCTCAATATTGTATATATCAATAAATTAAGTATATTTATGATGTTGGACAAATATTTAAAGATCATGCTTTGGATCACTAGAATGCAACCAAACAAGTAATATAATATTTGAAGAACACAACATTACATACTCATATAGTGAAATCAAATAGAGATAATTTGATATTTTGATTCGAATTTTCGGATACCAAAACAGTCGGAAATTCGTGCCACGTAATCTTAGTTTAATTACTAGTTGAAATAATTAATTATTATAAGAGTGTTAAGTACACTCTCGATTTATTACAACATAATGTCAAAATTTATTAGGTGTTTTATGGCATCCAATTAAACTATAAATCTTTGTCATGGGAATGCAAATTACGAATGATATAGAAAGACCTCTTAAGATATTACGTGACAATAATTTATATTATTTTATTTAAAGAGTAATATGAGTCCAACTAAGTCGAATTATTTGGAAAATAAAAAATTCAAAATGTTTAGTTATCTATTGAGCATATTTGGATAAATTCTTAAATTATGGTTTCGTTTTCTAAATATTTGATATCCGGGGTCTTTCATGAACATATTGTTCATATGGATAATACATATTTATATGATATACAGTTTTAGTGAGAGTTTGTATTGTAATGCTATATGCACATTAAAGATTTAGTTTCTAAAAAATAAAAATCTAGTTTTAATGAAATCAAGAGTATAAAGTTATTCAAATTGATCTCTATAAGGAATAAAAAAAAAGATAAATTAGTATTAGACATGTTAAAGATCACACTATATGTTAATCCACACTACACACTCATGTTTGATCTATGTCATTTAATTGTATTAACATATGTGACTATTGAGGGTTTAGTTACAAACTAATGTAACAAAAATTGCTTTAATTCGATAATGATATAATTGATGGACGAAATTGATATAAATGTATTTGGAAATGTCAACAACATTTTGAGCTCTTAAGAATTGAAAAAAAAAAAGATATATCACAAAAGTGGGAGATTGTTGGAATTAATTCAATATTTGAATACGTATATTATTTAGTAATTGTATATTAGTTGTTATCATATAATATTCAAGCCAAATTAATGTGATCTATTAAAGTATAAAGATTATGAGTTTATTTAGACATTTATAATAAATATGAGAAAATATTTGTGTAAAATCAGAAATATCATTTACTATTTTGATGATGGGCCGAATAGTAAATGAGTATATTAGGGCAAGGTCCTCAACCCATATTAAAAACATACCTATTATGTTAAACTCATCAGACTAAAGATAAAGGTTTGTTCACACTCAATAACACTCAATGATTGTCGATAGATGGTTGTAACACTTAAACCCCACCCACATCAAATATTCTGATCCAGGTCCAGATCCAGAACTGGGAGATTCAAAATCGATATAAGATTCAAAATACGACTTAATAAACCGTTCTTAATTAAACATTCATGTATAATTCTGTAATTACAATTTATCTTAATTTATCGACATATAATATTATTATAATAAACTTGAGGAATAAAGATCAATATTATAGAATATATATAATCGTGATTCCTGGAATCATCGAGGTCTCATTCTGTTTTTATCTCTACACTGACATGTTATTTTCATCCAAATTGTTTATTATTATTATTAACTTGTATTAAAAGATGAAATTATTATTATTATTATTATTGAGTTATATATATATATATATATATATATATATATATATATATATATATATATATATTAACATTAAATCTTTAAGACTAAAGATGTCAACTTCATAGATCCGCCAAGAAGTAATCTTGTTATCCTACTGATTTTCCATTTTGAGAATTGTTTTTCTTACCATTATTCCCACATTTATTCGGTTCCACCAATTTCTATAGGGCAACATTTTTAGTAAATATAATAAAACTTATTTTAATTAAATTAATTCATGCATGATATTAGTAATGTTTAATAAATTAAATATTATTAATTTCAAAATCCCCAACCTAAATTTAATTACAATTTAAAAAGTTGAAGTTACCAAGAATTCCTACCAACATTCTGATATATATATATATATATATATATATATATATATATATATATATATATATATATATATATATATATATATATATATATATATATATATATATATATATATATATATATATATATATATATATATATATATATATATATATATATATATGTAAGTTTTCTTGGTTAAATTCAACTAGATCATGAACTTTTGTTTTTACATACTAGTGTGCTTTTATTTGAAAATTCATGTTTTGTTATCATATTTACAATTATTTTTGAATTTTCTCAAATTAAATATGATTTTATTTTTCATTTAGTTTACAAGAAACGATCGAATAAATAAAATATTTTAAGTGAAAAATAGATGAATAAAATGATCTTCTGATCATTTTAGAATAAGTTAATATCCAACATTTTCTAAGCTTAATAGTTTTCTCTAGTTATCTGGATAATAATATTACAATTTATTTTAGGTGTAAATGTGCAATGATTTTCCACTATAGATAACATGGGAAATCACATATCATGCACGTACAAGTCATATCTTTATTGTAAATTAGTTGACTAATGATGTCACACATGCATGCATGTAGTACTCCTTTTTTTTTTATTTATAAAACTATTTTATTAATTAATCTACATTTGTAAGTAAATATTTATATTATGTTATGGACCACCAAAATTTTGCACATGCCCCGCAGCTTTTGCCTTAACACACGAGACTCGGACATCATCCGCTCGTTCTCTATGGTCACTAACCGGCTGTGGAGCAACAATATCTGCAGCCGGAATAGTAATTCTCTGTTCCCATCCCGTAGTCGTTTGATGTGTACCATTAAGTCCTCCAATTGTTTCTGCTTCCGCATTCTTGATCGTCGGGCAGACTCTCGATTCGATATCATCCTTCTAACCCGCCGCTCATCCATTGCATGAGCGGCCTGCTTTACCGGCTCGTGGGAACCGAATCCCAAACTTGGCCCTTTTCGTAAATCATCATGTTGTTGGCCATAACATGAGTTTTCTAAACTTGGTTTTTCAGAAGACGAATCCATTGGGGGAAATTCAAAAGAAGTTTCGAGGTTATTATTGGTATTCCATAAAGTGAAAGCGAAGCTACTTTCGTAGATTGGAGATGGAAAGTCGGAGAGTTCGTCGGAGATCACACAAGTGGCAGGAAAAGAAGAGGACATGGCTAGATTCAAGTGTTTAAGATGAGAATAATAGAAAACGGAAGGAAATATGGTTAGGATATGGGCATTTATAGGACACCTCCTAGGGACATTATGGTAAAAGCACAGTCCTAATGTTATGAATAAATTGACAAATATAGCTGCCCAATTCCCTATGCTGATTAATGGATGAAGTTGTGACATTTGTTTTTTCTTTCCTTTTTTATTATGTTTGGTTAATTGAGAGATGACCTATTTTAGCTTAGTCACTAAGAAACACAATGACAATTTAGTTTTCAAGTTCATGTCATAATCACTAGCATTAAAAATAATAGCATTATACAATTAACCTTTTTTTATATACATTTTTTTCTTCATTTGATGCTGTTCTTAACCACAATTAATACAAAGAAGTTTACATATAAACTAGTTCAGGGTAAAAATATAAACAAAATATTATTTATATATAAATATTTTAAATAAAAATAATATAATTCAAAATTTTAAATTTATTTTAATTTGTAAAATTTAATTTAATTTAATTTAAATGAAATTTAATGTTTATTTATATTTTCAAATTCATAGAGTATTTAATAACCAAATTTAGTAAGAATTCATATTTATCAAAAATAAAAATAAATAAATTAACAGAATAGATAATTATACTAAATATACAAATATTTAAAATTAATATATATATATATATATATATATATTTAAAAAATGTGATAGTAAAATTATTGTATATAGTGTCTTAATTTATTTTTTTATCATAATAAGTTATTATAATAAATAATTAGACAAATATTAAAATAACTAAATTAATATAATAATTAAATAAAATATATATTCTAATAAAAAAAATTTAATACAATGTCCTAATTTATTTTTCTAATTTATATATTTTTTAAAATATATAAATATATATGAAAATTATAAATTAAAATAACAAATATTTATTACATTTTATAAATTTTTGTATATAATTAATAATTTTAATATTATAAAAAAATACATTATTAAAATAACTTTGCACCCATATATATCATCTAAATTATCTTTGTTGACAAATCCTTAGGTTTTCTCACTAATATTTTCTTTACTCAAGAACATTTGATTACACTTTTCAACAATAACTTATGCTCTGAACCATCCACTGTAGAGGAACCTTTAGATTTCTCACCAATGTTTGCGTTACTCAAGCCGATATTATCGATTCCGTTTCATCTACCAATTTCGCGCATCCACATATAATACTTACTTTTAGAGGGATTCGAACTCTGGTCTTATGTATGAAATGTTAACACTTTTTACGTTAGACCGCTAATGATTGTTGAAATAATTTTATAATTTTGTATATGTATATATATATTTTTTAAGTTACATTTTGAATAGCTATATATATTATATAAAATTTTTATATTCGTACAAAAAAAATTATATCTCTTATCATAATATTAAATAAAAATATTTTCGTTAATAATGATATATATTCATATAACATTATATATAATTAAATTAACTAAATTCCATAACCTAACTTTATTAATTAAGTATAAGACACATTGAGTACATATTTTAATATTATATTTTTTTTTGTTAAATTTATTTTGTTTTTTTATGTTTTTCGTATGCATCCCAACATTCATAACATTCGATACATATAGTATTTTTAATTTTAATTTTAACCGTTTCAAGTTTATGAGCATGTCACCCACGAGCCAGTGTTGTTTCCCACGCTTTCTCTCTCTAGGCGATTTTTTTTCTCTCTTCGTCGCCACCGTCGAACGCCTCTTGCGATGGCTTTTCAGCGTCAGATCGAACTGAAACTTCAGCCATAGAAGAGAAATCACAATCCCTACAATATATCCAAAAATCATAATCATTTAACGGTTCAATCGTCGTATATCTGAGTTTGAATGAAATGAAAAATCTGGAAAATATAGCCTAGAGAGATTCTATTCACCGCGGCAATCGGACTGCTCTCCGCCAACTTTTCCTACGTCCGACCGTCTTCAAATTTGATCCACTGGAGCGCCTCATCGTCGTCTTCAACATATCAAAAATTCAAGGTGATCCAATGGCGAAACGATGTAAATCACGTTTTTGAATTTTCTATAGAAAAGTCGCCTATGCGTTTTTAGGTGATTTTCTTCCACCGATTGTGGCGATTTGTTTTCCGGCGTCTTCCCGACATTTTTCTTTTAGCGGCCTTTTCCCTTACCACCTCCATTCCTACCGAAGCACATAACTTACCTATCACCGAAAATCACCCAACGGGAGACCTGAAATCACTCTCCAGGTTCTATTGTGTAGTTGGTTTGGCTTGTTATTTCTTGTTTTTTTTTTCTGTTTTTTGGGATCGGTTGGTTGTCGTCTACTGTGTAGTTTTCTCCTCAATCAGGCTTGTCTAGGTTGGGTGGATTTTGTTGGCTCTTCTGTTATCATCTACTACTACAGATTGTTGTTGTTGATTTCTGTTGCAGGTCTGAATTGTTGTTGGTTCCTGAGGTATTTAGTTGTCTACTGCGCAGGCAGCGACATGATGAGCCTACGCTCGACCAGCCTCCTCAAACGACCTAAAAACACAAAGAAAAACAAAGAGAGTCTAGAGAAATTGGCTGAAAAGGCTGTCACTTCTTCTAGCTCTCCGACTGGTCACAACGCTGTTGGTGTAAATGACGTTGCCTTCAATCTAACTGTTGCATCGACCAGTCACATGATGCCCCCCCAACCGGTCATGTAGCCTCCACCCCGACCGGTCATGTAGCCTCCACTCTGACCGGTCTGGCTACTGTCAACCAAACTAGCAGCGCTGCTCCTTCGACAGGCCATGTCGCTGCCACCCTAGCCGCTCACGATGCGGTTTTTCCAGCCGGGCTCACCTTAACCACTCCGGCATGTCACGACTTCTCCACCCCGACCGCTCAAATCTCCTGTAAGTCGTGGACGATGGGACGAAATTAAATTGCAAATCTGGCGGGCATTCAGAACCAAATTCTCAAGTCCCTCGCCCAGTTCCAAAGGAATGCACTTGTCATGAACAATGAAATGAGCGAGCAAGATTGAACTCATTCGACAAAGCCGAATACAAGGAAATTGTTTTGTGATCGGTTAGTGTCATGCAAGAGTTCTGCAAGTGCCCTAAAACTTATGCCTACACTACACAAACAAACGCAAACCGAACATGAAAAACCAACAAGGTTTGGGGCAAAACGGGACAACTAATGGAGAAAAGCTCAATGTGGATCCTAGCCTAAAAATCAAAATGCTCGAACACCCGATCCAAATCAAACTCCCCTTGGAAATTGAAAAGGGATGCTTCAACGATTGAAAGCTAGTTGTCGTCGTTCATTTCATGGGCACCCACAAGGCCCCATTCCGAGCAATCAAGGCCGCCCTTTTTCGACAATGGAGCAAAAAGGGATTCAAAAAAGTTAAATTCAACGACTTTGGCTATTTCTTCCTCACTTTTGGCACGGAGCCCGAAGTCTAAGCCAATGGCGACTCAGATTTCACCTTCATGTTCTGCTTATATTTCAAGCTCGCCAAATGGACTGAAGAAATGGACATCAATATCAAACTGCCTATCTCCGAATAAGTGTGAGTGAGACTGAGAAATATCCCACCTCACCTTTGTAATTCCAAAGCACTTTCCTACCTCAGCGGATTAATTAGAAAGTCGCTTAAGCTCCCGACTTTAACTCGTTTGAACAGGTCACGTTTGTCCGCATTTGAATTGAGATCGACTCAACGAGTAAAAAATTGGAAAAATTCGAGCTAAGATGTCAGTATGGAAACATGGTGACCATTAAGGTCATGTACGAGCAGTCAAAAAGTGGATGGAGAAAAGCAAAAGAAGCCCGTGGCCACCCCCGAATAAGAGAATTTCAAGGTGGTCAAGAAATCCTATATCGAAATCCTCAAAGCAAATGAAAGCCACAATGAACGCGTGAAGGTGAAAAAAATCGATCCCGATCCCACCGAGCCTGAAATAAAGGCCCTTTTCCCAATGATTAAGTCGAAAAGCCTAGCGTCGATGTGGATGATAGCGAAAGCTAAACCATCTCTAAAACTATGAGATTCGAAACAAAAAAAGTTGCAATGTTGTCAAAGAAACCACCTTAAGAGAAACAACTCATATGTTCAACTCCAAACTCAAGCCTAAAAAGAAAAAAGTGACAAGAGAAGTTAGCGAAGACAAACAAGCGGGAACTATATCCGGAAATATATCCCCAAAAGACCTAAGGGTAATAAGAAAGAAAGAAAGAACAAGGGCAAAGACAAAAGAGACGAGTCAGAGGAAATCAACCCTTATCATCTTGTTTTAGTTGATTGGTTGTTAGTTTCATTCATTATTCACTTTCGTACTTTAATTTCATGTCCGTGTGCGTTTCTTAGGCCAACTGTGGAATTCTCTTGGCCATCGTGTGTAGGCTAACAATAAGAAGCATCTTTAAGAGTTATCTAAATTACTGTGAAATGAATCTACAATTAATCATGTTACGCAAGTCTCAGTGGCTCAACAATGCGACAGTGCGAGTAATGTAAAAGAATATAAAAACTATGTAAATGGATAAATCAAGTGAACTTTAATGGCACGACATTGCAGCGGATTTTAATGTCGTTGGTAATTTCTATCAATTTGAATAAATTTGACATATTTTGTCAATTTGGTATATGCAAATAAGTTCATAATTAAATTTGACATTTATAACAACTTTATAAGTAATATAATATTTTTTCCATACTTAATTATAACTAGCTTTAAAACGGTATATAAAAGGTTATTAGAGGTAAAATTTGATTTTAAACAAAAGAAAATGTTAATTAATTTATTTAGAACCATTTTTTTTTCAAGAATTATAGAAGAGAGAAAATGTTGAATAATGATAGAAGACGCAAGAAAATCCACAAATAACGAATATTTCTTTTAATCACGTAAGTAATTTAATAACATTCTCTCTTACCTCTCATTAATTAATTTTTCTCTCATTTTTCTCATTAATTAATTTTTCTCTCTTCCCTCTTCCTTACTAATTAATTTTTCTCTTTTCTATTAATTAATTTATCCTCTCTTTTTCATTATTCTCCGTGACTAATTAATTTATCTCTTATTAATTAATTTATTCTCTCGTTAATAAATTAAATTTTTTATCTCTTTTTTTAATATTTCTCTTTCACTAATCTCTCTTTCCAATAAAAATACTTAAAAAATTAAAAATAATTATTCACAATAAATATCATAACAAAAAAATTAAAAATAATCTCTCATTCAAATAAATAATAATGTGCTCTATAATAAAATTACTCATTATTTAATCTATATATATAATAATGCTTAATTTTTAAAGTGTCTGGATTGTCAGGTCGAGAGCTGTGGTTTATTTGAATATATGTGAAAGTAAATTGAAACTTTGGTCGGATTGTGGGTTGACCCGCCCATAAAAATTTTACCGTAATATTTTTTTCACGGTTTTTTATATTATTACTCGTGCAAATGCACGGGATACATGCTAGTTATACATATAATGATACCTTAACAACTAGTACCACAATAATCCATGTCATTAATGTATAATCCACGTCATTAGTCATTATGTATTTTCACACCTCTCCCTAATCTCTCTTTTTTTAATTAAATTTTAAATTTTAAAGATTATAAATATATTTTATCTTATATTTTTTTCTTTCATAATTATTTTCTTCCACATTATATATATATATATATATATATATTCTCACTAATCATAAAATATATATATATATTTTTATTAATAATTTATATATATATAATATATATATATATATATATATTAAATTCAGTTACCTTATATATATATTATATTATTTTTCATCATTAATTTTATATAAATATTCTTTATCTTTTATTATACATTGTTGATAATAAGTATTTGTAAATACAAAATATATATACATACACTACATAATAAAATTATTTCAACAATCTTAAGTGGTTTAAAGTGTTCACATTTTATGTTTGAGATCAAGGTTCCAATCCCAAAACATACAAATTTAGATTTTCAAGAATGCATTATTGACTGTAATTTAGATTTTCAAGAATGCATTATTGACTATAATATACAACATTTAAACAAATGATGCGAGGCATCTAGAAGTGTGAGGTCGAAATTAGTTGTTGTTTAGCGAACATTTGAAAGTGTGAGATCACGAGATGGAGGTCGGGTGGTAGGTGGTTTGTCGAGTATGAGGTCAAAATTAGTTGTTGGTTTGATGAGCATTTGAAAGTGTGAGGTCACGAAATAGAAGTCGGGTTGTGGGTGGTTTGTCTAGTGTGAGGTCAGAAGTAGTGGTTGGTTTGGCGAACATTTGAAAGTGTGAGGTTACGAGATGGAGGTCGAGTGATGGGTGGTTAGTCGAGTGTGATGTCAGAATTAGTTGTTGGTTTGACGAGCATTTAAAAGTGTGAGGTCACGAGATGGAGGTCCGGTGGTGGGTAGTTTGTCGAGTGTGGTGTCGGAATTAGTTGTTAGTTTGGCGAGCATTTGAAAGTGTGAGGTCACGAGATGGAGGTCGTGTGGTGGGTGGTTTGTCAAGTGTGAGGTCGGAATTAGTGGTTGGTTTATCGACCATTTTAAAGTGTGAAGTCACGAGATGGAGGTCGGGTGGTGGGTGGTTTGTCGAGTGTGAGGTTGGAATTAGTGGTTGGTTTGGTGAGAATTTGAAAATGTGAGGTCACGAGCTAAGGTCGGGTGGTGGGTGGTTTGTTGAGTGTGAGATTGGAATTAGTTGTTGGTTTGGCGAGCATTTGAAAGTAACATTTGAAAGTGTGAGGTCACGAGATGGAGGTCGAGTGGTGGGTGATTTATTGATTATGAGGTCGGAATTAGTTGTTGGTTTGACAAGAATTTGCGAGTGTGAGGTCACAAAATGGAGGTTAGTTGGTGGGTGATTTGTCGAGTGTGAGGTCAAAAGTAGTGGTTGGTTTGACGAACATTTGAAAATGTGAGGTTACGAGGTGGAGTTCAAGTGGTGGGTGGTTTGTTGAGTGTGAGGTCGGAATTAGATGTTGGTTTGACGAGCATTTGAAAGTATGAGTTCACGAGATGGAGGTCGTGTGGTGGGTGGTTTGTCAAGTGTGATATCGGAATTAGTTGTTGGTTTGGCGAGCATTTGAAAGTGTGAGGTCACGAGATGGAGGTCGGGTGGTGGGTGGTTTGTCGAGTGTGAGGTCGGAATTAGTGGTTGGTTTGGCGATCAATTGAAAGTATGAGGTCACGAGATGGAGGTCGGATGGTGGGTGATTTGTCGAGTGTGAGGTCGGAATTAGTGGCTGATTTGGCGAGCATTTGAAAGTGTGAGGTCACGAGATAGAGGTCGGGTGGTGGGTGGTTTGTCGAGTGTGAGGTCAGAATTAGTTGTTGGTTTGGTGAACATTTGAAAGTGTGAGGTCACGAGAGATTGGGTGGTCGGTGGTTTGTCGAGTGTGAGGTCAGAATTAGTGGTTCGTTTTGCGAGTATTTGAAAGTATAAGGTCAAGAGATGGAGGTCGGGTGGTGGGAGGTTTGTCGAGTGTGAGGTCGGAATTAAGATTGGTGGTTGAGTGTTATGAGAGATTAGAGATGTGTCATCAATTGAGATCGACTAAGATTGGTGGGTAGTTCACTAAGAGTATAAAAAAGATATATAAAAAGTGTTAGTCACAAGATGATGGTCAATTGAAGTGTTAAGTGGGGTGTCGAAGGCATAAAATATATATTAACATTAAATTTAAGATTAAACTTAATTTTTACAAAGTAAAACCAATTTTAAATTAATTAAATTTGAATAATATTATTTTTATCTAAAATATTTATAGATAAATAATATTTTAAATATATTATTATCTGTGTAAATGAACGAGATTCATGCTAGTATAATATAAGAATAAAAAAAGTATGATAAATTGGATTATCCATTGTGTTTGACAAGACCCACTAAAAAAGTGTTCATAACTACAATCATAAATTAAAAAATATATAAATAAGTTAATTGTGAGATAAGTTATTTGAAACAAATATATTATATTATGTAAAACTAATATTATTGTTAATAAAAGAGTAATTCTCTAACTCCGGAAATAAAATAAATCAAACAAGCCTCCACCACATATCTTCTCACAATTTTTTCAACCATAAATTGTTTTCTTTTTGTGGGTGGACATCCTCGAGCTCGTACTTTTAATGGAGAGTGTATTGTTTTTGTACCAGATGTAGACACTTCTTTTAACTTTTCATCATTTTGTGGTATTAGCGATAAATTGCAATTATTTTTAGCCATTGGATGCTCAATATTAATAGCGATTAGTTTGTCCTTCAAGTCTTTCAAAACTATAACTAATATAAAACAATATTCGTTAAATTTTTCTCCAAGTTGTTGAACCTCATTTATCAATGGAGTGAGAGTTTTGTGTCGATGTCTTCTCTCAACAAACCCTCAACAAAACTATGATCATCATAACTGTTAATGATGCTTTGATACCTACATTTCACATTTTTTCGCCATTGATCAATAATATAATTTTGAGGAACCTCAATCACCCATTCATTATAAGCACATATATCACATATCTATATAAAATACTCTAAAACTCAAATATTCGGCAAAGATAACTAACTTGACAATCTAACATAGTATAACACACTACGAAACAAACTTTTCGTAGCGATTCTTTATTAATTACCAAAAATGTCTTTACTACTTCAAATATCATTGTTCTCCCTTCTTCCTTCACTAATGAGGTGTTACAAAATATCAACCTTTTTAATTCATCTTTGAACAATTTAAATATTTTAAGTATAACACACTACGAACAATTTAGTGTACGCGTTTTCAAGTTGTCTCTCAATAGGATAACTAGTTATTACGGGGATCACGGAACTAAAAGAAGCAAAATCTAAAACTTTTTCATTTTCAATTTTCCTCTTTAAAGAATGATCATACTGCTCAACAAATTATTTTAATGATTATTTATAATGCACATACTCGTCAAAAAAACATTCATATTTTCACTTCTCTGAGATATAGACATACTTGCCTAAAATTTATCTTTGACTTCCATTTATTACGTACTTCATTCAAAGACTTCAACCATACATTACTGTTTAAGTTAAACTCTTCAATTATACTATACCAATTTTCATCACACTCATCAACCGTAAGTGAGTTATATACAATATTCTTCATTTATTTCTTTATCATTTTATATTGCTCAAGACCACCTAATTTAGTTAGAATTGTTTTCATTACATGCGACATTGGTCTGTGACTATTGCCTTTGGAGCACATCCAAACATACATGTCAACAAAGTTTTGATCAACCATATGAATGATTATGTATCTTCACTAGATAGTAGTGCACATCCAAGTAAAATAGATTGACCATGATGATTCATTTCAACGAATGGAGTGAAAGATATATCATAACTATTAGTCAAATAAGTTGTATCAATAGTAATGACAATGACATTCAGAAAAATAATCATATATATGCAGTTCTTTATCTTGCATCTGCCCAAAAAATATTTCTAATTCGAGATTCACCATCTAAATCAAGCGAGTAGAAATAATTTGAGTACCTACTTTGCATTCGACAAAAATAAGCACTCAAAACTTCAACATCTCCATTCCCAATTGTCAACCTTCTAACTTCTGAAATATAACTTCTACAGCTTCTTTTATCAAATGAAAAATTGATAGGATTGAGATCGCTGATAGAGGACCGGGGTCTGGCAAATGGAGAACACTTACACACTCACAACGGTTGGCACTAATCCGGTTAGAGATTAACACCGGTCTCAACACCACACAAGTTGTCATAAATGTTACTTAGTCATTTCGGTTCTATTTTTAAACCGCTGCAAAACTTTTACACCGATGTTACTTATCGCTTAAAACTTACCGCTTAAAATTACCGCTTAAAGTTACCGCTTAAAGTTACCGCTTAAAGTTACCGCTTAAAATTACCGCTTAAAGTTACCGCTTAAAGTTACCGCCTAAAATTACCGCCTAAAGTTACCGCCTAAAATTACCGCCATAACTTTTGGAGGGAAATTTTGGCGTCATTCCATGATAATCGTACGATGTGGTGTGACGGTTTAGCATCTTAACCGTCACACTCATCATATATAAAGGCTTACGTGCATTATTTTAATCACATCTCTACATCTTTCTTAAAATCTCTCTGAATTTGCATTGTCTCTCTACCAATACTTCTCAGTTTTTCCAGATTCATAATGGGAGGAGATAACGCACTCTTTGTTCACATTGTTCAGGTTGATTTTGAAGAGATCAAGAACAATGGTTCGACATATGTTTAAAAAGTTATGGATTCTGTCAAAGAATCAAGGCTGGAGTTCTTTCTTGACGGTCCTCTCATTGTCTACCAAACTGCAGTTCTGGAGTTCTTCGAGAACGCCAAAATTAAGAAGAAAGTTATTCATTTGGTGGTGGGCGGCAAAAATATTGAACTATCAAAGGAAGTCTTCTCCGAGGCTCTTCGTCTTCCGACGGAGAGGCACGATTTTTCGACCGATCTATCAGAAGAAGCAGTCGTAGAAATTCAGATGATGATCTCTAACACTAGTGAACTGGTGGATCTCGCCGGTAAGAAAAGTGATATGCGGTTTGAATATCGTCTTATGTGCGATATCGTCTCAAAATCACTCCAAGCAAGAGGAGGTAACTTTGATAGTCTCACGCGGTCGAAGTTCGAGATGATGGTCGACATTCTTCTAGGTGACCACATTAACTAGGTCGGCATCCTTTTTGAAATTCTGTGCGAGATGATATCTCCCAAAGCCAACTGGTGTTTGGGCTACGCTATGTTGATCGGCAAGATTCTGCTTCATCTCAATATACCAACCGGTCCAAGTATTCTTCTGCCCAAAAGTAAAATCTGAAATTCGGTCAATATCGGAAAAAGCATTGTTAGAGCCGGTAAGGCTAAAGTGACGAAAGTTAAGGAGTCTAAGGCTAAGAAAACAACGGTGAAAGAAACAAAAGAAAAAATCAAGAAGGGAAAACGACCGGTGCCCGCAAAATCGGTTGATGAAGAAATCGATAGTGAGGAAACAAAAACCGCTCCTATCCCTTTCGGACCGGAAAATCGTCCGGCCTCCCCTATCAATCCTCAAGCCGAGTTTATTCCCACTCTAATCATTCCTCATACTTGTGCCGAGTCTACGGCCATCGCGGCCAGTCGATCCAGATCCAAGGAAACTTCCATCCCTAAGGTAAATATTCCTATCTCTACTGCTATTCTTGTGCCTAGGGATCCTGTTACAAAACCGGTTGAATTTGCGGTTTTGGAGACTCAATATGGAGTTTCGGAAATTATTGTCGATGTTGTGGAGGATGTCAATCGGTTAGTTGACACCGATGTGACTAGCAAACTTGATGCGACCGGTCAGAATGTTGAAACTGACCGGGCAAGTTCTATTGATGAGACCAATAAGTCGGCCGAACGCAATGAAGAAAACATTATGGTCGAGCAGCCTCCGGTGCATGAAGGCGATCAGACTGGGAAAGATTCAACCGGTATAATTAATGAGAAAACCGTTCCAACCGCTCCAACCGGATCTCAAGAAAAAGAGGTCGATAGGACCATTCCGGATTTTGTCGAAACACCGGATCATCACATGGCCGAGGCTGAAGTAGAAAATATTATTGATAATGTTCTCAAAACGGTTGAAGAGAGAGCATATGCCATATCCGACTCTTATTGTTCTTGGGCAAAAACAAGGCTGGATGTCAATTTTAAAGACATGCTCCCAGAATGTCCTGAAGAGAGTAAGTGGTCGACTCTAGTATCACTGGAATAATACGTGCTCGATCTTGCCAAATCTTCATCTGTACCGGTCGCTATGACAAGAACGAACCTGGTTGAGGCAAATGCCAAGTTGAGGGTGTTGTCCTCTGTCATTGATAAAGTAGAAGAGGATGATATTCGAGGTAAAGTAGCCGACATGGATAAGATCGTGCTCAAAACCCTGAAAACAGTCAAAGACAATTTAATTGCCAAAATCTCCAAGTTTGAAGAAACGACCAGACTAGATGAAGAACCGCATAAATCCTCTTCGGTTGAAGAAGAAGATGCTCACCAAAAACAACTTGAGAAATCGTGCTATGAAGTCGGCCAATCTTCTAAACAGGCAGAAGTTCCATCTTAAAATGATCAACCGGAATCTCCGATCAAATCTCTAGAAGATAAAGAAGAGAACCGAGATGGGACAACCGCTACTCCGTCCTCCAATAAATCGGCCAAGACTCCTTCAGGTAAATCTTCTAACTGAAGCAAATCAAAAGATAGTTTTCATAAACCGGCTAGAACACAGATATCTCTTCGCGTCGATTCTCTACCTCCGGTGCATCATCAATTGGTCAGCTCAGTGGTTCCAATTTCGGAAGAACGCATGAGGTCTATCATGGCGGAAATGATTCAAAACTACATGGCTACTTGGCAGGCATCCATGGAGGCTCGGGTTTCCTCTATCGACTCTAAGCTTGCACACGTTGAAGAGGTAACCTCTCAAACTCTCTCATCGGTACAAATTATATCTTCACAACTGTATGAACTGATAAAGAACTGGGAAGTTACCAACGAAGAAAGAATAAGGGCGGATGAAGAGACTTCCCGGTAGCTTCAAGCCGATAAACATGCAAAAGCCAATGCTGTTGAGCGGGATAACGAGCAGACGGCTAGGAAACTTCAACAAGAACTTATCCAAGAACAAATCGATGAAGAAAGACAGAAATCTCCTTCTCCGATTGCCAAAAAGACAAGAGCATAAACAAATAAAAGAAAGAAGGCCTAAGAATTGGCAGCAGCAGCTCGAACTACTCCATCGGTTGTAAATCCCGTCGCCGACTCAGCAAACGTGAATCGTGAGGAAGAAGAAGAGGAGGATGGTGAACCATTGAATCAAAGAAAACACAAATCCAGAGCTACTCCTCGACCGATCCAAGCAGTACCAATTCAATATATTCCCTCAAGTGCCCGTTCAGACCGAGGAACCTGCGGAGATTCGGTTGACAATGTTGTTCAGATTCAAAGAAATTCGGCTTTTCATATTCCTGATCAATCGACAACAGCCTCAGGGTCAGTCGACTTTCCTAGTCAACCGGCAAGGAGCTCCCAATCAAATATCGATCCTACTACACCGGGAAGGGGCTTCATAATACGCTACTTCACCGACTTGGTCAATTAAGAGGATGAAGGGAGACACTAATTACTATCTTTACTTTTATGTTTACTCTATTATTTATGAATACCACTACTTTGGGAAATTATGAATATTTTTGGGAACTTATGAATATTTTGGAAATTTATATTATTCGGTTTCAGTTTCAAATGGATAGTTTTGAATATTTAAAGTTAAATAATCAAAAAGGGAGAAATTGCTAGATAAACATACAAAATTTTCCATCCAAAATTTTTCTTAAATTTTTCTCCTCAAATCAAACCACTTTTTAAACCGGCCAATTAATATAAGTTCTTTTAAACCGGCCAACGATTGCAGGCTTTTGAATATTTAACTTAAATAATCAAAAAGGGAGAACTTGTTAGATAAATTAGATAGTTAATTAATAAGTAATTAACTATCTAAAGAACTTAATTAAATTCAACATTTGGTGTATGAAAAGTTGGGAGCGGTCACATCTTCAAGATTGGCCGGTCGAACCGATATCATAGAAGCAACGCAAACCGGAACTCCTAAAATTAATCCATCTCATAAGTTTAAGTAGAAGACCGATTCAGATAAAATTCAGGATCGGTGAATTTTCTCTTGAAGATCGGTTTCCTCTCCTCAGTGGTAGAATCAGTCAACCGGTCAAAGCAACAAACTGATATATTGTCCGGTCGGCTCAATCTTAAATGACCGTACAATTCTAACGGGAAGATTAATCAAGATCAAATCAAAGATATGGAACTGCTGGAAGTTTCCATTTTGGTGCAACAAGTTCTTTTTGGGAATAGGCAGAAGGAGATTTTCTAATATGCAGACTGTGCTATTTCCTATTTAATACAAGTCTGTTGATAGACTGTAAACTGCAGAAAATGTTAAGTGTGCAGATATACCTATTTTGGTATAAAACCAAAAGCAGCCTCCAAAGAGTAGAGATTTGTCCAACCGACCAGCTGATAAACTCAATAGAAGACAAAACTAGCCGACTATATTGCTTCTTGGGAAGCATCAACCGCATTTAATACATTGCAGCTCCTTTTTAACCAACCAATCAAATTCAAGAATTATCTTGCAGGTATCCGTTGAAAGAGAAATATGATCGTTATCATATTTCCACTATAAAAGGAGAAGCTGAAGATCAAAAGAAATAGTTAAAAGGTTGAACAGTTGCGAGAGTTGAAGTTAAAAAGAGTTACGCATACAGTTACAAAAAGATATAAAGTCTATTGTTCTTACCATCTGTATCAAAGTGTATAATTATATCATTGATTCTATGTGAGTAGTGAAATTTTGTAAGTTGACAAAAGTTTTTTGATCAACAGAGTGCTATTATGAGAGGTCAAGAACGAGCAGTAAATCAGTCTTGGGTCTTGGACGTAAGCATTGTAAAGTGTATTGAATATTTCTAGTGAATATCCTTCTCAAGGTTTGAGAAGAAGGGGTGACGTAGGAGTCTTTATCTCCGAACATCCATAAAATCCTTGTGTCTTGTGTTTTTTCTCCATTCCGGTTATTTCTATCATCCGAACCGACTACTCTTTATTCCAACCGATCCTTCTTCATTCCATTCATCCTCATTATCCAATCCGTGTGTGTTGCTTCAAGTTAAAACAAACTACTTCCGCACTTGAACTCGGTTCAAGAAGTTTGTGACAACTTGTGTGGTGTTGAGACCGGTGTTAATCTCTAATTGGATTAGTGTCAACCGTTGTGAGTGTGTAAGCGTTCTCCGTTAGCCGGACCCCGGTCCTCTATCGGCGATCCCGATCCTATCAAAAATTATCATAGCCTCCAACATCAACTACAAATGATTGAAAACTTTTACTTAATGTTATTACAGTTTCATCATTTAGTTACAATCTTATCTTTGTAGCTACATCCAATACTTTATTAGATCTAAAATATCGTGATTTTCCTAGGCTCAATATAAAGTTATGTTCAGGGTGTATATCACTTATTATAAAAATTTGTATCATCTTGAATAACTACATTAATCTAAGTTTTACAATTTGTCTTAATCGAAGGTCTAGGATTTAGTAAATTTCTTGACCTAGATGATACTTGGTTACGACTTTTAGCGCATCCAATAGAAAAATATTTTTGTTTTTCATCGTCTGCATTTTTATCACTTAATTTGGGAATACCGAAACCAAAATTATTCGAATAAGATTAATAAAAAAATCAAGTACTTCATCTTTGGATGAAAACGTCATTCCAGTTTCAGGAAGATTTACCTCTTTTAAACTTAGCGATAGGTCTTGATGTGCATCGTTGTTATTTTGAATCACCTCATTTGTATCATTTTTTCCTTTTTCCATAATACATTCAATTATTAAAAATACATTTAATTATTAAAAAATTAACCATATTATTGAACAAAAAAAAATTAAATCACTACTACTATGTATGCTGATAATCTGGAACAGTTTCCCAAACTAACCTTGTTTGGCGTTCATTTTCCCAAACTAACCTAATTTATTCATTTATTCTCAAACTAACCTATTTTACTATTCAAACTCAATTTATTTTTTTACATTTCAAATTTATTATATATATATATATAGATATATATTTAAATTATTATTTATATAAACTAAATTATTTATATTTTGATATATATTTTAAATTATTATTTTTATAAATTTGATTATTTATATTTTGATATATAATTTAAATTTTACATTTCAATTCTCATTTATATAGTGTAATAAATCTACGAAGGCGGCGTAGAAACCATGACCAGTTGGCAGTTGTTTCTTCATTGACTATAGCATAAGCAAGTGGGTATTGATGGTTATTAGAATCAGATCCCATTGCAATTAATAATTTCCCGTTATATCTTCCTTTCAAGAACGTACTATCAATACTGATAACTGGCCGAGCATGTTGCCACCCATCAGCTATCGGTTTGAATGCCCACTATACACGCTTAAATACCGACGTGTGGAGTTTTGTAACATTGACCACAAATTCAATCGAAGCACTCGTGCCTGTATTAAAATGCATCAAAGCACTTAAAAATTTAGGAAGTTTAGAATAAGAGATCGTCCAATCACCATACACCTCCGATATTGCCTTTTGTTTTGCCAACCAAGCCTTCTTGTAGCTAACATGATATTTATATATTGCTAGTATTTGATTCCTTATGTTATTCACTTTCAAGTATGGACCCTCCATTATCTAAATATATAAATTTAAAATAATAAATAACAACTCAAAAAAATGTAAAAGATCAACAATATTAAATATCAAAAATATTCTTACTTGTTGCTTTATAACACTTCCAATTGTTTTTTAAATAAGTTTCGTGTGGTCTCTTTGGATTGTTCTCAAAAGGCAGTTATGTTGAGCAGGAAGTTTAGTGATTTGAAAGTATCCAGATCGCTTACTTTTTATAACTCGAATTTTCCACGGACATGTAACTATAGTACATTTTGCCTCATAAAGCACCGTAGTGCTCTTTAAAACATGATAATTTCTTGATTCTCTTATGTGGCTTGATTTTATTGCATCTATTGCAGTTTGTTTATCTACAAAACATTGACCTTCAAAAAGATCATTGTTAAGCAAATTAAAATTAGGAAAATGACCTGAATTATTCATGGCAACGTTGTTGAGGATCTCCTCTGTTGTAAATCATGGCACATTAGGAATATGTCCATCCATATTTGTTGGGTCATTAGTCTGAATATTCTCTTATTCACTGTCACTATTACTTGTTGAATCCGAGTCCTCTTCATTGTAATCACTATCACCTTCATCGTTTTCCATCTCCGGGTATGAATTAAATCCATCAGCTTCACTTAAATTGTAAAGTGCATTAGATCTTGTCACTTTATCATTAATAATTTCTTCCATCTGAATTTGTTGTGACTCATGAAAACTTGACGAGAAATCAATTCTTGTTTCATTAGTTTGACTAGGACCAACATCATTATATTGTGTTTGGAAAAGATTATAATCACCGTAATTAGAGTAATTGTCTCCTTTGTTTAATTTTCCATCTAAAAAAATACAATAATAATCTCCTTTGTTTGTTTTCTTGTTTTCTTGTTTGTTTTTTTTGTTAATATCCTTATGTAACGGTTTAATATTTCCATTGCACTACATTAATTAAATACCACATAACCACCACATTTAATGTTTTATTAATCTTCCTACTAACCAACCACTATATTTAATGATTCATTAACCTTCCTACTAACCAACTAATATATTTAATAGTTCATTAACTTAACACATATTTTTTTACAACCCTTAAATTATGAAGACAACAAATTAAAAATTGATAAAATTTTTATTGTGAAATTATATATCACAATAAAAAGTTGTCAAAATTATTTTAATAAAAGACAACCCAATAAATATAAATAATAATTTGAATGAAAAGTTGTCAAAATTATTTTAATAAAAGACAACCCAATAAATATAAATGATAATTTGAATAGTAAAAAAAAATTTATGGGGATGAAAATCATACTGCCACATATATATATATGTAAATATATATATATATATATATGCAAATATATATATATATAATAAATTTGAAATGTAAATATATATATTTATATTAAAATATAAATAATTAAATTTATAAAAAAAAAAATTATATATCAAAATATAAATAATCAAATTTATAAAAATAATAATTTAAAATATATATCAAAATATAAATAATTTAGTTTATATAAATAATAATTTAAATATATCTATATATATATATATATAATAAATTTGAAATGTAAAAAAAAATGAGTTTAATAGTAAACTAGGTTAGTTTGGGAAAGTGAACGTCAAACAAGGTTAGTTTGGGAAACTTAGATAATCTGTGTTTGTATTTGTTAAAGGGTTAGAAGATGATGAGAAATTAAAAAATGAGAAATATCATATAAAAAATAATATTTTATAAAAAAAGAAAAATATTAATAATTCAAAATAATAAAAAATAAAAAAAAAATAAAAAAGAGGATAAATGAAATATTCGATACATAAAGTAGAAAAAGTCATACAAATAATAAAAAAAATAAAAAAAATAAATTCATAATTCAAATATAAGAAAGTGATATTAATTAGTTGGAGTAAATATACCCCATTATTTTTTATTTAAAAATATTATTAAGATATTTAAGATAAGAGATTGTTTTTAGTTTTTGAGTTATGATATTTGATGTGAAAAATTATTTTTAATTTTTGAATTATTTTTGTTGAAAAGTTTGATAAGAGATAAGAAATTTGAAAGAAAAAAAGATAAAACATTAGAGAAAAAATTCATTATTTAATAATTAGATAGATAAATTAATTAGTAGTAGAATAAAAGGATAAATTAATTAGTAATAGAATAAAAAGATAAATTAATTAGTAAAAAAGAGGTGAGAGAAATCAATTGAGAGGAGGGATAAAAGAATATTTGTTATTCAAGAACTCTAACTGCCCCTAAATTCTTACTCGCAATGGCGGAGCGCACATGGTAGATTTTTTAAAACACTTTATATTTATATATATATAGAGTTAATTTTTTATTTAAAACATAATTATTTTAATTTTTTACATTTTTAAACTTAATTTTCCTTCAATTATATAGTTTTAAATTTATAAAATTCTTTTTTAAATCTAGTATTCTTATATTTGATTTGATTTCGAATATTTATTTTATTTTAGTAAGGATATTCGTGGAACAGTTTGATTAATATTTTTACCTATTACTAGTATAGTGTAATACTTATAATATTTTCAGCTCAGTGAAAAAAATTAATAGATTCGCCCTTCATTACTCATTAATTTATTATGTACGTGTTTTAAAACAAAATCTGATAAAAAAAAATATTTTATTTTTGGTGAGAATAATAAGTAAAATTGATTAATATAAATTGTGGTATGTGGATATGGTAATGTGATGTAAAAAGTAAAGTACCATCAATTATTTAGTTGTTTTAGGCATCAGCCTATTTGGTAACCTTAGCTTTTATAAAACTTTTTTTAGTAAACTTATTAATAATTTAGCTCATTGAATAGGATCGAGCATTATACTTCAATGACTAATTTAGTCCTTACAATTTAGTTTTAGCTAAGAGCTTATTTGATATACATGGTTTTGATCTTTTTTTTTTCTTTTTTTTTTTAATTCATCAAATCACATTATTATCATTATAACAATAAAAAACACATAATCAATTAACTAAAATATATTTATTTTATTTTTATAAATTTAATTTTTTTTAATAATTTATCTTAAAAAAACTCAAATAATTAACTCACATATTTTATCAAATAAGTTTTTTCTAACAAAATAAAAACAAAAAACTCCAAAATCAAACAAGCTCAGTAGGCATATTTCCATGATAGTAATCTTAATCAGTTTGTCAAATATATTGATCGAGATGACTAGGATTTACACGACACAGTTGAAGGCGCAGGATTCTTTGTTTAATTTGTTCATTCTCAGGTCTTGCCCATACTGGCATATATATGTTTATTTGGATCGGGTTTGATGTGCTGGAATAATTGGTCAAATCTTCATAGGGATGTTCCTTTGTGGTATTTGGTGGTTATATTTGAAATTCTATATACTATTGTTATTCGAAATGTGTTTTAATGTAAATGTTATCACAATAAAAATTTGGATAGCTCTCTCTTGACTCTTGCCAAACATCATTAGGATTACAAGAGTTTGTTTGGGCAGCATGAATTCAGATCGATGGGGATTGTAAAGTCAAATCATTCCTCAGATAATTGTAAGTTTCACCCGATAGAAGTTAGAAGAGAAAGTATACAAACAATAAGTAAATAACATTAAATTTATAGTGGTAATGGTCTACATCCATTGTCAAGACAGAACAAGCTAGACCTTTACTAGATTTTAATAAGGTGTTACAGTTAAGAATATATAAAATGAAAACAGGAAGGCACAACCATTCTTTTTTTTTTGGGTTAAGAAAATTTAGGTAGGAATATTTTAAAATTCAAATGAATGTTCTCTAATTGTCGAATTGCAGTTTTCTCTAGTATAAATAACTCCTTATTTTGTGTTTGATTGGAAAAGTGTCAAAAACTCAATAACCTACCATCTATTGATATGTTGACATTCATCAAGGTTTTTCTTTTGAAATGGTGTTGGAGACTTAGAAAAAAGAAGTATAATTTGTGGGTCAAAGAAATCTGAGCATATACAGATATAATGAGTTTGATTGGTTCATTAAATCTATTAATACTCCTCAATGAGGTATATGAAAAAGAAATATCAACTATGACAAGGGCCATTTTAGAAACACAAACTTTAAATGGCTTCCGGAATGACTTGTGGTATGGGAAGTCTAGTCTTGAGGTTTCTTTCCTCTAGTTTTATGAAACAGTCATATGTCAAGAAGTTAATGTGTGCAACATGTTTGATCATACAAAACGTGTTTTGGAACTCTATTTACTTTATGCTTTCTTGTGGATGACATGAAAGGATCATTTTACACCCTCTTCCATTCGATGGGACAAGATATCGAATATTAAGACTCCTTTCAATATATCATTTTCAGATTGTGTATCATCTACGATGACATCTTTATGCATCAATTACATGCAAAGAAAGAAATGGATCATTATTGTTATTAAGTGTTGATATTGTCATGCGTCTAAAAAATCGGGACCACTTCTACTTCATCATCATTCATTATTTAGAAACCTTTTCGGAACGGTTTTAAAGAGTGTTTAATATCTATTGAGTGATGCCAAAGACTAAGCATGGTTTGGACATGTTATAACGGAAATACGGGAGACAACGTAAACAGTAAATAATGACACCGAATTTACCGTGATCACCAAGATTAAACATAGCTACGTTCACCAGAGAAGAGAGTATTATTAAGGAGATGATAACAGAGATTACATCATGACAGACTAGAGTTATGACACAAGTTTATATAACACTCAGTTCCTCGAAACCCTAACAAATATAGAACTAGGACTAGAAACGATACTTTCAAGGTAAAAACTTTATCTTTCTAAAGTGTTTGACTGCAACTTTAAATAAACTTCAACTAGGTCAACACTAATATCTTGACAAATAATTTCCAAAATATTATCACAATATTTTTTCTATTTATACTACCGTAACAAAAGATCAAATTTCATTTAATGTTAATCTTATTCCTTAAATCAATATACACCAAAAAGATATATTTACATTTTGTTCAATATTTTCTTTTATTGCACCATTAATTCAAGACAACTTAACAAAGCTCCACATTGACTTGAATTCTCCTAATTGCCCCCAAATAAATTAATTAATCCCAAATATTCTATCTTCTCTCTATTCTAGAGTTGTCATATGATTACTTAACAGATGCATTCGTCAATGTTAGATGGCCTAGATGCAATAGTCGGTGTCGGATGACCCAAATGAACTCATTGATGTCAAACGACCCAAATGAGCTCATAGGTTTCGGACGGCCCAGATGAACTCACTAGTGTCAAACAACCTAGATGCACTTGCCGGTGTCGGACGACTCAGATGCACTTGTCGATGTTGGATGACCTAGATGTATTTATCGATGTCAAACAACCCATATTCACTCGTCAATATTGGACGGCTCATATGCATTCGTCCATGTCCATGCCATGGTAGACCAAATGTATTAGTCAATGTTAGAGGTGACTCAAATGCATTTATCAATGGCAGAGGTAGCCTAGATGCATTTTTCAATGTCAAAGGTATCCTGGATGCATTAGTCAATACTAAAGGTAGCCTAGATGCATTAGTAAATGTCAAAGGTGACCTAATGCATTAGTTAATTCCAGAATTAGCCAGATGCATTTATTAATGCCATAAATGACCTAGATGCATTATTCAATACTAGAGGTGGCCTATATACATTAGTCAATGCTAGAGGTGGCCTAGATGCATTAGTCGATACCAGAGGTGGCCCAAATGCATTAGTCAATGCAAGATGACCTAGATGCATTACTCAATGCAAGATGACCTAGATGCATTACTCAATGCTAGAGATGGCCTAGTTACATTCATCAATGTTAGATGGCCACATATGAATTCTTTAATGCTAGGGTTTGGTTGCATTCGTCAATGCTAGATGGCCCAGATGCACTTGATTGTGTCAGACGACTTAGATGCACTTCTTGGTTCCAAACGGCCCAGATGCACTTGTCGATGTTGGATGACCCAAATACACTCACTAGTGTCGGATGGCCCAGATACACTCGTCGATGTCGGATGTTCTTGATGCACTCATCGATGCAGGATGACCTAGATACACTCGTCAATGCCGAATGGCCCACATGCACTTGTCGATGTCGAATGATCCAAATGCACTCGTCGATACTGGAAAACCCAAATGCACTCGTCGAGGCCGAAGGGCCTAGATACATTCTTCAATGTCGGATGACCCAAATGCACTTGTCGATGATAGATGACCCAAATTCGTTTGTTTTGAGAAAAATATTGATCAATTGCATTCGCCAATGTTGGAAGTGACCCATTTGCATTAGTCAATATTATAGATGGCCCAAATGTATTTGTCAATGTTAGAGGCGACATATATGCATTAGTTAATGCTAAAAGTGACCCAGATGCATTAGTCAATTCTACATATTACCCTAATGCATTAGTCAATATTAGAGGTGACCTAGATACATTTGTCATTGCCAAAGATAGGCTCAATGCATTAATCAATGCTAAAGGTGACCTTGAAGCATTAGTCAATGATAGAGGTTAATATATTATTCAATCAAACATATATAAAATCAGTTATAAACATTATATATAATTAAGTTGACGATTATTCATATGAAAATTACGAAAGAAAATTTAATTTTTTTTAAAGAAAGATGGGATTCGAACTATGTGGAATTAGAAAAGTAAATGTATGAAATTTAGATAAAAAAATAATTAAAAAATGAAAATACTTAAATAAAAATGAAAAAGAAAGTAATTGTAAACAAGTGAAGAATTAGATATGTACCATACATAATATAGGTTTATTGGAAAGAGAATGGAAGTAGTTTTTCTTAATGGGATTTCAGTTTTTATTTTATATATATACATAAATAAATAAAATTAGGGATGAGCTTCAGCCCTTGTTTTTGTTCGTCCTAAGTCACGCTGGTTGTGTATGGTTTTTTTCTGTGTTAAATCCTTGTTGGTTTTAGTGTACTTTAAAAACAGTTATAGATAAAAAAAATTTCAATACAACCGGGAAACGGTATAAATATTTTAAGAGAATTATGATCGTTATAGGTCTCGGAACAAACGAAAATATTTTCTTCTTAATATTTTCTTCTTTTATTTTTTTTTAATACTATATTATATTTCTTAAGTTATTTTTTAATTGTATTGTGATATTATTAACGTGTAATACGAGATAAGATTACCAACATTAAATTCACTTCTTCTTTGTCTATACGGTACAAAAGTCTAATTATAGATAAAAAAAATTTCAACACAACCGAGAAACGGTATAAATATTTTAAGAGAATTATGATCGTTATAGGTCTCGGAACAAACGAAAATATTTTCTTCTTAATATTTTCTTCTTTTATTTTTCTTTAATACTATATTATATTTCTTAAGTTATTTTTTAATTGTATTGTGATATTATTAACGTGTAATACGAGATAAGATTACCAACATTAAATTCACTTCTTCTTTATCTATACGGTACAAAAGTCTAACTTTTTTCCGCTTTTCTCTCATAACTTTTTAATTCGTTTATTGTTATTTTGTTTTGTAAATTTATAAAAATGACTTTGTTAATAAAAAAAATTGCGAGATGGTAATATTTAAGGAATGGGTTTGAATACTTTAGAACGAAATAAATATTTAATGTTTAATACGATGTTATCGGATTCTCCCACCACGACAGACTACCAATCTTATGAAAGTAAATAGGTCGGTGGAACTATCTTAAGAAAATTGTGATCAACATAGGCTTTAAAACAAACAAGAGATTTTTTTTTTTATTTTTATTTTTATATTTTTAATACTTTATTATATTTCTTAAATTATTCTTTAGTTATATTGTGATAATATTTAACGTGTATTAGGAGGAGATGAGAATAACAACTGTCACTCTCTTCTTTAAGTCACATTGAGATTTCCTCTTTAATAGGTTGTTTCTTTAGTCACCTTTAATTTGTTTTCTCTTTACTTTCTTGTTTCTTGACTGTCATTTTTTTTATTGTTGTTTTGTAGATTTATAAAAATGTATTTCTTAATAAACAAACAATTGTCCGATGGTAAAATTTCAGGAATAGCTTTGCATGTTTGGAAACAAAATATAATATATATATATATATATATATATATATATATATATATATATTAAAGTAAAGAGGAGGTCTGTTCTTTTTGAATTTTTTAAAAATTCATTCAAAATTAATTTTTCAATAATCACTTCTCAACAATTATATTACTCATTTTATTAACTAAAATATTAAATATCCTCTATTTTAAATTATTATTTTTTATTTTATTCATATATATCAATACTCTTTAAGTCTTTTTACCAAAAATAATCATCACCTTCTTAAAATCATTACGAATCATTACTTTTTTTTTCCTCTAGATTTTTTAAAAAACTCCAATCCGAACAAGGCCTTAGGATAAAAGAATTTTGTGACTTTGTAAGGTTAGTTGAATAATTTATTTTTGAATGGTTAGTTGTATGGTTATATATTCATACATAAAATTATAAATATAAATCGTCAATCTAAAATAGTATAATAGTTAAAGTGTTAACATTACATAATAAAATTAAATGTTTAAATCATTTTGTGTGCAAATTTGTTACAAAAATAAAAATTTATATAAAAATTTGAATGAGATTATTGGTAGACTGAAACAAGGGTAAAAGGTCAGTAATAATGAGATGATTGAATGTAAATGCTCAGAATAAGGGCACGCGATTATTAATAAAAGTTGATTGAGAAAGAGTGATAATAGTTGTTAAATATTTGAATGAGATTGTTGGTTGACTAAAATAATAGTATGAAGTTTGTATTAGATGATTGAGTGCAAAATGCTCGAAATGAAATCACGGTAATTGTAATGAGAGGTCAATAATAACGAGATGATTGGGTGTAAATGCTTGGAATGAGGGCACATGTCTATTGACCTAAGTAAGAAGAAGTTAGTTAGGTCACACAATATTAGTTAGTTGAAATTTATTTTCAGGTCAAAATAATGGTCAATATTAATTTTAAAGGGTGAAAGTGAGTATTACATAAATTATTTATGGTAGTATTGGTATTTAAAATATTTAGTTTTTGAATTTTGGAAGTTAGTATGACTTTACCACGCCATTACATTAATTAATTTAAATTATTTTAAGTGAGAATCTTGTTTATGACTCGATTTTTTTAAATTATTCTAGTTACTTGAGTTAACTTAGTGGATCTGTTGATATTTGAAAAATATAATATTAGTAGTCCAAATTTGTTTTTGTTTGTGTTTTAAAGATAGTATAGTTTGTGATTCTGTTTGAAGTTTATGTACATATTAAAATCAAATCAAGGAAGAGAAGTAAAAAATACTGAAAATGGTTGAAGACTTGCTAAAAGATTTTATTTTTTTTAAGTTTATGTTTTAGTTATATATATATACTCACAAGCATGATTCTCACATCAAATTTAAGGCTTAAAATGAAAATCAAATTAGTAACTTTTAGTCTCTTAAAATTACTCATCTTATTTGGGTTAGAAATCTTGTCTTGAAAAATAACAGAAATATATATATAAACGATGTTACAAACAAATTAAATAAATACAATGTTACAAAGAACGAAATCACCAGATAAAATGTTGATTCGAGGCATGTGTTAGACACATTTCCCTTAAAACAGTTCCACCGTCTCCCCGTGTGCTAGAGCTTGCCACAGATGGCTGTCTCCCAGGGTACAACGAATCTAGTAGTGATTCAGCACCGGAATCACTACACAACGAGCTTGACAAAGTACCTGAACTATCACCGGGTTTCAACAGAAAATATCGAGCGAAGAACTCGAAGAAACACTCACAAGACAAGAAGAAGACCTTTTGGAATTCTAGAGTGAGAAAGATGAAGGATGAAGTATGTGGTTTTTTTTGTCGATCGAATGGTGTGGGATAGAATGCCTATTTAGATTGTTGAAATAATAAACTGTTAATTAAATCATCCATTGATCCAACGGTTGGCATTGCTTGCCTCTTCATTTGCCTGAATGTTTCTTCTTAATGAAGGATAATTGTTTGCCAAAATTAATGAAGACATTTATTTTGCAATACTCACGTTACATGGTTTTTTTTAATCTGTTAATAATAATATTAAATTATCATAACAATTAATAATAATAACAAACTCATGTAAGTCACACTACAAATTAACAACATTTTGTTAATTGGTCATCAAGGCATTTTGATTAATTAATTTAAATTAATTAATTCAAACATTTGGATCAAATTTCACTCTATAATTCACATTTGAATTTCACATGAAATTGATTTAATTTTATTACCCATATTCTAATTTCCATTCATTAATAGAATTTATAGAATTAGTTTAAAAATTCCAACAATTTGAAATATACTTTAATGAATTATATATATATATATATATATATATATATATATATATATATATATATATATATATATATATATATATTTTTGATATGTCTAAACTAAAATATTATAATATTAAAGATTTAAATTTTTCATATTTTTAATTTGTATACAAGTACAATAATTAATCTTAAAAAGACCAATTTTCATTTAAGGATATTTACTGCTACAACCGGAAAATTTTGGAAGGGCAGGATATTATTTTTTAACTTTTATTTAATTTTACAACATTATTTACATATTTTACTTACTTATTGGTTATGGTATTTAAAATGTCTTTTATTTTTATATTTTACTTTTGCATGGTATTAAACATCTTTAAAAAAAAATTAACACAACATTTAACAACATAATATCATAGTTCAATTTATAAATAAAAAATTAAGTAAGAAAAATAAGATTAAACAATAAGAAAAATTATTTGTTTGGGATAATTAATATTTTCTTTCTCAACTTTCTCTTGATTTTTATATTGTTCCTTAAAATATCCTATTTTGATTTTGCTATATTTACTAACAAATAAATTTAAATATATTCCTCACTAATTTTAAAAGTTAACATGGTTAGATAAATTTATTTTTATTTTAAAATATTTTATTGTTTTATTTTTCAGCCTTTTAATTTTAGTTATTATTATTTTTAATTTAATTCAATATTGTTTTTAAAATATATACATAATATTTTTTATCAAAAAAAACATTAAAAATTAAAAATATATATTTATTAACTATATAAAATATTTCAAAATATCATAATTATTTTTTAAATTTACTTTATATTATATTATATTATTTTAAATAATAATTTAACAATCTTTTTTATTTAACCATTATTAAATACTATTTTTTCATAATATGATAAGATATTTTATAATAAAATTTTAATATGTAAATGATATTTTTAATTAATATTTAAAATATTTAAATAAAATACTAATATATTTACACTATATTTTGACATGTTTTAAATAGTTGATAAATATTTGTTATTTTAATTTATAATATTATTATAGATAAATAATTATTTTATAAAATATTACTATATTATTATTAAATAAAAATAATAATTAATATTATTATTTAACAAATAATAATTACATTCTTTTTTTTAAATATTATTGATTAAAATACTAAAATAAAAGAAAAATAAATAAAATTTAAAAAACTAAAAGTAGGGTAAAAAACAAAATTTTAAAAATGATTTAAACTAAAAAAATTTAAAATATATTTAGCAAACGATATGTTCATTTTTAAAGTGGGTGAGAAATGTATTTTAAATTTATTTGTTAGATAAAAAAAAATTAGACACCATACCATGTCTACTTTACAAAGATTAATTTTAAAATTGACTCAAAATTTAGAAAGAAAATATCAATTATCAGATATGGTTTATTTATTTATTATTATATATTTTCTATCATCTGTCTAATTTTTTTATTGTAATAATAATATTAATTTGAGTAGACTTAATTTTTTTTTTACTCTTTATTGTTTGATATCATATAAACTCATTTTAAAGCCGCAACATACATAAATTTTCAACACCTATTGTTTACCAAATAACTAAATCTAGGAGTAACAAAATTTCCAATAGCTAATAAAGCTACCTCTCCTAGCTAATTCAATTGTGATTATGATTGGCCTGGTGAAAAATAGGTGCCAAAACTGTAGGAAAATATTTACATCATGCCCAATATTTTATAAAGCAAATTTATGATGTTAGATAAATTCTTTTTATGCTACATTGTTTTTAGGTATGTGTTCCATTTGTAAACACTAATTTTTTTTTATTTAAATTTGGAGTTGGGTTTGGTTTTAAAAAATTTGATAATTATTAATTGGAACATTTTTTTTAATTAAGTATTTTATTCGAATATTGATTTTGATGAGATTTATTCTTAAATATAATTAATTAAATATATTCATAAAAACATTAAAAGTCTTTCATCCAAACTCGCATTCAGCTCATAGAGTGTTTTGGAAATTAGTCTGATTAGAAATGTCCCATTCTTAAAGTGTTTTAGGGTAATTATCATATAAACTATCTATAAGTTCATTTAAAGGTATTAGGTATGACTTTTGACAGAAAAATTATACCATAAATAGCAACAAATTTATACCATAAGTTTTGTAAGGTTTTGATTGATGTAGGGTTATTTGAATATGGTTATTTTCAACAATTTATGTTGGTTATTATTTTATATAAGTTAATGAAGATAAAGTTATTTAAATTTATTTTAAAAATAATTCTTTTTATAATTAATTTACAAAGTTTATTGTATTTTTATTTGAGTAATGTACACCCGGAAACAAAGAGAAGGACATTTTAAAAGGATTTGTGTTTTTGTATTGTGTTAAATTCGAATTGAATTCTTAGTGTGGACTTTATTTATGTAGTATATGATAACATTGTGTTACTGTGTACATTTAATTGAATTTAATTATGTAAAGATAAAAAATAAGGTCTATATATGTTTCAAAACTCAACTTCAATTATTTGAAAACAGTCCTAGATTCGTGTGTTTGGACGCTTGTGTTGTGTTTCATTTGAGATGGATTCTAAAGACATGTGGACTTTATTTATGTGGTATATGTTACCTTTGTGTTTATTGTACATATATTTAATTTAATTTTGGAATGATAAAATAATGTCTAAATAGTTTTTAAAATTCAAACTTAAATTATTTTTAAAACGATTTATCTGGATATTCAAAATTGATTGAACCTAGTCTCAATAACTTTATAATCAATAGTAAATTATTAATTCGTGTACTTCTATATCACTGGTAAAAAAATGACCTTTATCGACAGAAATTACTGAAGGTTTTATAAAAATCTCCTAATTGATCCCGAGAGGAACAAATCTTTCGTTATTGAAAATAGATTCCGAGAGGTGTGTAAAACTTTCGGTTTTGATTATTAGTACCGAAAGTTATGCTAATAACTCTCGGTTTTGACATTCCCAAAAAATGAAAAAAAATTCTAAGTGTTGGAAGTTGGTTAATTGCGAAGGTTATTCCAAAAACTTTCGGTTTTACCTTTCCTCAAATGTTTAAATACGAAGGGTTTCCATTAAACCGTCGTAATTGATTCATCCCAAAAAATTGAAAAAATATTCTAAGTTGGAAAATGATTAATTGCGAAGGTCATGAAGAACTTTCGTTTTTACCTTTTCCTGAAATTGTTAATTGCGAAAGTTTATCCTATAAACCTTCGGTTTTGACACATCCAAAAAAAGACAAAAAAAAATTAAATCCCGTGATTCTTATTACCGAAGGTTTTTCAATAAACCTTCGGTTTTTAGATTAATCAAAACCGAAGGTTTATTGAAAAACCTTCGGTAAATACCTTTATAAATACAAACCCTAACCCTTCTCTTTTTCATTTGTCTCTCTCCTTTCTCTCTCTCCCACGCCGCAGCCGCCTCCGACGCTCCTCTTCTTCTTCTCCGTTCCAGGTTAGTTTTTTATTTGTTTTTTGTTTTTGTTCTTATTCCGTTCCAGCTTCTTTGCCTTGATTTATTTGTTTTTTTTTTTTGTTTTTGTTAATTATTAAATTTAGATTTGTTATCATTTAGTTTATATTATCTAGATTTATGCTAGTTTAGATTATCTGTTTGGTAGTTTGATTTAGATTTGTTATTGTTTAGATTAGATTTAGGTTAGTTTGTTAAATATATATGATTATGTTAGATTTTGTTAAATGAATGATATATTTTGGTTATTGTGTTTGATATATATATATATATATATATATATATATATATATATATATATATATATATATATATATATATATATATATATATATATATATATATATATATGAAATGCATTTAGGATGAGTGAGTCATGGATGAGTATTTGGCGTACACCGGAGAAACTGTCCCGGTCATACTAGGATTTGCTAGCACAATCAGAAACTGCGGTACATGAGGAAGATGTGAGAAAAATGATGCTGGAAATGGAGAAATCCGATTGAGGGATGCGGAAAGAGGTCAAATGCTTACTGAAATTAAAGCGGACAGGACTGAAATGACGCAAAAATTGGAGAATCTCGAACAACAAATTGAATTGTTGAAGAGGCAGAATCAACCACCCACTCTTCCCCCACATCTACTAATTAATTTCTCGATTATATTGTTGATTAATTATGTAATATCGTTTCCGTACGAATGATGACATTTTGGTGTGTTTTGCTTTCATAATTATGTATTATTATTATCCTTTAATTTGGTTTTGGTTTATTAATGTTGTTTAGGGTTTCTTTTCCTTTATTTATTATATTGCCTTTATTTGATAAAATTATATAACATAGTATCTTTTAAACAAAAAAATAGGGGTAATTTCGAAGGTTTTCAAATAAACCTTCGGTTTTAACTTTTGTTTAAAAAAATCATAATGCTCAAAACCGAAGGTTTTCAAATAAACCTTCGAGTTTGACCCTTGTTTAAAAATAGATGAAAAATTCTAAGTGTTGGGACGGATCAAAACCGAAAGTTTTCAAATAAACTTTCGGTTTTGATCTTTGTTTAAAAAAAAATAGAAAATTTTCTTAGTGTTGGGAAGGGTCAAAATCGAAGGTTCATTTGAAAACCTTCGGTTTTTGACCCCTATTTTAAAAAAACAGAAAAAATTCTAAGTGTTGGGAATGGTCAAAATCGAATGTTTTCAAATAAACCTTCAGTTTTGACCCTTGTTTAAAAAAAACAGAAAATTTTCTAAGTGTTGGGAAGGGTCAAAACCGAAGGTTCATTTGAAAACCTTCGGTTTTGACCCTTGTTTTAAAAAAACAGAAAAATTCTAAGTGTTGGGAATGGTGAAAACCGAAGGTTTTCAAATGAACCTTCGGTTTTGACCCTTGTTTAAAAAAAACAGAAAATTTTCTAAGTGTTGGGAATGGTCAAAACCGAAGGTTCATTTGAAAACCTTCAGTTTTGACCATTGTTTAAAAAAAACAGAAAAAATTCTAAGTGTTGGGAAGGGTCAAAACCGAAGGTTTTCAAATAAACCTTCGGTTTTGACCCTTGTTTAAAAAAAACAGAAAATTTTCTAAGTGTTGGGAAGGGTCAAAACCGAAGGTTCATTTGAAAACCTTCGGTTTTGATCCTTATTTTAAAAAAACAGAAAATATTCTAAGTGTTGGGAAGGGTAAAAACCGAAGGTTTTCAAATAAACCTTCGGTTTTGTCCCTTGTTTAAAAAAACAGAAAATTTTCTAAGTGTTGGGAAGGGTCAAAACTGATGGTTCATTTGAAAACCTTCGGTTTTGACCCTTGTTTTGAAAAAACATAAAATATTCTAAGCGTTGGGAAGGGTCAAAACCGAAGGTTTTCAAATAAACCTTCGGTTTTGTCCCTTGTTTAAAAAAAGTAGAAAATATTATAAGTGTTGGGAAGGGTCAAAATCGAAGGTTTTCAAATAAACCTTCGGTTTTGTCCCTTCCCCAAAAAAAATTTGTTTAAGGTCAGGATCGAAGGTTTTAGGTATAACTTTCGGAAATAATAATCAAAACCGAAAGTTATATGCACAACTGTCGGTTATATCATTTTATAATTTGTAAAATTCTTTGGTTTTTTACTTTCCAATCTGTACTCCTAACTAATATAATCAAGTGTGTGTTGTTTTTTAAAAATTAAGATTGTGTTTAATGTTAAAATGTTTATGATTGTGTTTGATTATATAAAGAAGTGTATATGTATATATGTTTGTGTTTGATGATCACATGTGTATAAAGTTTGATCATATGAATTGTGTAATGTTTTAAAATTACCAAATGTGTTAAATTAATGTTGTTCAAGGTCATTAGAATATTAAAAACAAATTAATTTAACAATTTGTGAAATGGTAATTCCGAAGGTTAATGCTATAACTTTCGGAAATAGCTATCAAAACCGAAAGTTGAACCATTAACCTTCGGAATTGCCATTTCATAATTTGTAAAAATCAGGGGATTTTTACTTTACAATCTAAACTCCTAACTAATATAATCAAGTGTGTTGTATTTTAAAAAATTAAGATTGTGTTTAATGTTAAAATGTTTATAATTGTGTTTAATTATATAGAGAAGTGTATATGAATGTTTATGTTTGATTATCCTATCAATGTGTGTAATGTTTGATCATATGGATTGTGTAATATTTTAAGGATATCAAATGTGTTAAATTAATGTTGTTGAAAGTCATTAGATGATTAAAAACTAATTAATTTAACAATTTGTGAAATTGTAATTCCGAAGGTTAATGTTATAACTTTCGGAAATAGCTATCAAAACCGAAAGTTATATATAAAACTTTCGGTTTTAGCTAATTAAATAAAATTTTACATATTTCAAAACCGAGATATTTAGACACATCTCTCGGAATTTAATTGATCAAAACCGAGATATGTCAATATCTCTCGGAAATATGAATAATCAAAACTGAGAGTTATATGATTAACTCTCGGAATTGATTAATTGATCAAAACCGAAAGTTAATCGTATAACTTTCGGTAATGACCAAATAAATAAATTAAAAAATGCTTTCTTTTCCCTCTCCTATTTCTTTCCCCGTTTTTTCCTTTCCCTTCCTTTCGCCTCTCGATTTCTCTCTTCCTCCTTCACCCCCGAAGATGCCGCCGCCAAGACCAAAGAGAACTCCGACTAGCCCTGCCGCCGCCGTCGCAAGGAGACTCTCCTTGCCGCGCCCGATTGAAGTTCCGCCGCCGACGCTTGGAGACTCGCCCGATTGAAGTCCCGCCGCGCCAGATTGAAGACTGCCGCGCCAGATTGAAGTTTCGCCTCCTGCTGCCGCCCTATAGTCGCCTCCTACTGCCACCTCCTGCTGCCGCCCTACAAAGGTTAGTTTTTTTTTTTATTTTAGGTTATTTGTTTGATTTTAGGTTATTTGTTTGATTTTAGGTTATATTAGTTTGATTTTAGTTTGATTGATGATTTTGTAGTTTGATTTTAGGTTTTATCATGTTATATTAATTTGATTGATGATTTTATAGTTTGATTTTAGGTTATATTAGTTTGATTTTAGGTTATATTTGTTTGATTTTAGGTTATATTGGGTTTGGTTGTATGATTTGGTTAGATAATGTTAGATTAGGTTGAAACTATGTTTGATTTTGGTTAGTTTAGGTTTTTTAATTTGATATTGTATGATTTGGATTTGGTTTTTGGAATGGATTGTTGGATTTTGTTTTGGGATTAATTATGTTGAATTGTTAGATTAGGTTTATATTATTATTAGATTAGTTTAGATTATGTATTGGATTATGTTATTGGATTTGGTTTTTTGAATTGGTTGTTGGATTTGGTTTATTTTAGTGTTTTATTTTGTTGGATTAAGTATTTGGATTTGGTTTTGGATTGATTATATTATTGGATTGATTTGGTATATGTTTATGTTGTTTTTGTTTTATTAATAGGTTTATTATTGTTCGATCTACCTTCAGCCGCTCTTCTTCGTCGCTCTTTTTTTGCAAGATTAGTTATTGTTGGTTTATTATATGGTTAGGTTAGTTGAATGTTAAATTTAAGTTTGATTTATGTTAGATTATGTTAGATTATGTTAGATTAGGTTTGATTTATGTTATATTAGATTTGAAATGTGTATGAATGAAATAATGTTAGATTAGGTTTGAAATGTGTATGATGAAATATTGTTTGTTTAGGTGGAATTTGGCTTGGATAATGTTAGATTAGATTTGAAATGTATATGAATGAAATATTTTTTGTTTAGGTGGAATTTGGCTTGGATAATGTTAGATTATGTTGAAATGTGTATGAAAGAAATAATGTTAGATTAGGTTTGAAATGTATATGAATGAAATATTGTTTGTTTAGGTGGAATTTGGCTTGGATAATGTTAGATTATGTTGAAATTTGTATGAATGAAATAATGTTAGATTAGGTTTGAAATGTATATGAATGAAATATTGTTTATTTAGGTGGAATTTGGCTTGGATATTGTTAGATTATGTTTAAATTTGGTTGGATAATGATAGATTAGGTAGAGATTATGTTACAATTATGTAATCCTAATTAATTTAGACAAAGTTAAGTAAATAATAATGCGAGTTGTTTTCCATTTTATTAGAAACATGGAAGTACCCGATAAAAGTTGGATGACCTTACGTCGAGATCATCCAGATTACGAGGAAGGTGTTGACAAATTCCTCGAGTTTGCTGTTAGGAGTACATCCCGACAAACAGTGAAATGTCCTTGCGTGAAATGCTTGAACACGCCGTTTATGGAAATAGACGAAGTGAAGACTCACCTCATCATTTATGGAATAAATGTTCATTATGAGTACTCGTATTGTCATGGAGAAAAGAGACGTACTACTCAAGTGGTTAATCACGATGTCGATGAAGATGTCGATGACTTCGATGATGATGATGACGACGATGATCAGTTAAAGGATGTCGTGCCAGAATTCAACGATCCGAGAACGGAGACGAATAATACAGTTAATGAAGAGGTCAATGAAGAACGTTATATGCACAATTTTATAAACGATATGTTCTCCAACGTTAATGATGTCCCGAACAACCATTAACCAGTCGAAGATGCGCATAGATTTTATAAATTGCTTGATGATTCCAAACGGCCATTGTATGAAGGTGCTCGAATAACGAAATCATCGGCACTACTGAAACTACTTCACATAAAGAATGTCTGTCAATGGACAAATTCTTCGTTCGATATGTTGTTGCGGCTGCTTAAAGACTACATATTACCGATTGACGCTCAATTGCCAAACTCTTACTACGAAAGTAAAAAATTCATTATTGATATCGGGCTTAAGTATGACAAGATAGACGCATGTAAGAACAAATGTATGCTATTTTGGAAGGACGATAAAAATGAAGATTCTTGCAGAGTTTGCGGTCTTTCAATATGGAAAGTCGACCAAACAAGTGGGGCTCGAGAGAAGCAAAATGGGAAATTCATTCCAAAAAAGGTGTTGAGATATTTCCTTGTAACACCAAGATTGCAAAGACTATACATGTCCTCAAAAACGGCTCCAATGATGAGATGGCATAAGGAAGGAAGAGTTGATAGTGATACGTTGAGACTTCCTGCTGATTCATTAACTTGGAAAACGTTTGATGAAAATTATAAAGATTTTGCGTCGGATTCTCGAAACGTAAGACTGAGTTTATCAAGCAATGGGTTTCAACCATTTGCAAATGGGAAAAAGTCATACAGTGTTTGACTGGTTATTTTCGTTCCTTATAATGTGTCACCCAATACTTGCATGAATTCTAGCAATTTTAATTTATCTATGTTAATTCCGGGTCCAAAGAGTCCGGGAGATGCAATTGACATATTTTTCCAGCCATTGATCAACGAATTGACTGAATTGTGGAAAATTGGTGTGAAAACGTTTGATGCACACACCTCGCAATACTTTAACATGCGAGCGACGTTGTTGTGGACCATTAACGACTTTCCCGCCTACGCGAATTTATCAGGCTGAAGTACGAAAGGTAAATTCGCTTGTCCCTGTTGTAACAACGACACAGTATCTCTTCGATTGGTTCATGATTCTAAACAATGTTACATGGGTCATAGACGCTTCCTTCCACTAAAGCACAAATACAGAAGGGATAAAGTGTCGTTTGATGGTCGAACAAATTATAGAGATGCCCCTAAATTGTTAACGGGGCAAGAAAGTTACGAGCAAGCACGGGACCTAGAAGACATAATTCTTAGTACGTATATGAGCAAGAAAACCAAGATATATCATGAAACGCGGGGAGACAATTGGAACAAACTTAGAATTTTCTTCTGTTTGACTTATTAGAAATCACTATTATTGAGACATAATTTGGATGTGATGCATATTAAGAAAAATATTTGTGATAGCGTGTTGAGAACAATAATGAATGTGAAAGAGAAGACTAAGGATGGTCCTAAAGCCCGTAAAGACTTACAACTCTTAGGCATAAAATCATGGTTACATCCTATAAATGATGAAGGAGTGGTTCATTATCTAGAAGCGCCTTTCACTTTGACATCCGAAAATAAAAAACGTCTTTGTAAATTATTGAAAGATCTCAAGTTGCATGATGGTTTTTTCTCAAATATCGGCGGTTGTGTAAATTTGGAAGAGAAAAAGATTTCGGGATTAAAGAGTCATGATTGTCACATTTTGTTGGAATATCTTATTCCATTAGCAACCCGTGGATTACTTCCAGATAATGTGTATGATGCGTTAGTAAATTTGTCTCGGTTCTTTCAGTTGTTGTGCTTCAAAGAGTTGATTCAAGAGGACCTCGAACAATTGTACATGGATATACGTTGACACTTTACAAATCTGAAATGATTTTTCCGTCGTCAATCTTCGACATCATGATGAATCTCCCGATTCACTTTTCATTTGAGGCTTTGCTAGGGGGACCTGTTCAGTATCGATGGATGTATCCGTTTGAACATTACATGGGTACAATGAAAAGATATTTGCGGAATAATAACCATCCCGAAGCCTCTATAAGCGAGAGCTATCTTGTAAATGAGAGTATTAATTTATGTGCCAGGTATATGGAGGTAGAAGAGCAAGAAAATGCACAAACTGAAATCTCGGGCATTTCAATATTTTCATCATTGGAAGACCTATCTAACGGAAAAATATACAACTTGGATTATATCGATCGAGTGACAACTCATTCATACATTTTGAAAAATTGCCCCGAAACAGAACCTTTTTACATGTAAGATTCTATGTCGATGTTACTAATTAGCATTAAAGAGTATGCTATTTAATATTCGATCTATTTACAGAGATTATATTCGATCTATTTGCAGAGATTATATGCAGTATTGCAATAACAACGAGTCCCGTGGAGAAACGTTTGCCGCCTATTTCAAGGATCGAGTGAGTACATTATAAACCATATATCCTAACTCTTTTTATTCATTTTAACAACTATATTTTGGGTATATATATAGGTCGCTCAATTAGCAGAATTTAACGACATATCAAGAGACCTCAAGATCTTAGGAGAAGGTCCAAGTATGTACTCGTCTATGTATGTTTGGTGTAAAGTAAACGGATACAAATTTTGTACAGAAAAACACGACGAAGGTTTGACCACTCAAAATAGTGGGGTGGTTGTTGAGGGGTACAACGGGTCTGAAACTATGTCATACTACAGAGTTTTAACCGATATAATCGAAGTACAATACTTTTCTCACAAACGAGTTATTTTATTCAAGTGTAAGTGGTTTGATACACACTCGGGGGAACTAAGAGTAAAGGTGGATAAATATTGTTTCGTAAGTGTAATGTAAACCGAATTTTGAAAACCCAAAGTCAAGACCCGTATATATTGGCGAGTCAAGCAAAACAAGTATTCTACGCCCTTGATATGTCAGCCCGACCCGGTTGGAAGATTGTGACAAAAATAAAACCGCGGTTTACAAACATATAGTTCAGATTAATTAATTAGGTAGATTTATATTTTTTACTTTATATTCATTCTTATTACTACTTTATTTCAATTATTCCCTCATTTATTAATGGTATGCATTAAGAATGTCTAAAGGTAGTAAAAAAGCTTGGTGGAGTATGAGGAAAACACCCAGAAAACTGTCTAAGTCATACCAGAACTTACTTGCCCAATCAGAAAACTTAAGGCTTCGAGGATCGTCTTCTAGAGATCAAGCACCTATTGTTGTGGAGCCAATAGCTACTGCTCCCCCCGCAGACAAGGATAATGATGCTGCTGAGGCTGAAGAGTTTGTAGAGAGTACTTTTGCTGATATGGGGGATGACGAGGCGGCTGACGACGAGGGTCACGAGCAGCCTCACGAGGAGGATGACGAGGAGGAGCACGGTTCCACTCCCGACCAATCATCGACAGGTAACTTGTTTACATTTAGTTATTGTTTGAATTGATTCACATATCTAATTATGAATTTGATAATTTTGAAGAATCTTGTGCCCGCAAGAGACGGGGGAAGAACAAGAATATTGCGCTATCTAAGAGGCCAGCGGGGACAAGGATGCCTCTGACTTTTAGAGAGGTAGATGGGAGGCCCGGCGGTGCGGGCAGAACACTGTGGTGTAGACATGTGGGGTCGGTTGTGCGGGACCCCTCAGCCGTCTCACACAGTCTTCTGAAGTGGAAAGCATTAAGTGTTGACCAATTGGAATACATTTGGACTGTTGTGACGGTAATAATTATTACTTAATTATACATTAATCATTAGATAATTATTTATAACATTTGAATGTTTTTATTTTCAGGATCCGTTCGAGGCTACTAATGGTCCTATTGAAAAATTATCGAAAGACCGGATTGGAAAACGTCAAGCAGATATGGGATAGATGGCGCTCGGATTTGAACACGGGATATATCCGCGTCCATAAAGGAGACGAGGCGGCGGTACTGGCCAATCCTCCACCAGACTACGATCGAGATGATTGGGAGTTTGTGTGTCGCAACCATTTCTTCACGGAAAAATTTAAGGTACGGTTTCATAATTTAAATAAAAGTTGATATTAATTATTCTAACTTCATTTTTTATTTAAATTTCAGAAAAACAGTAGTACAAATATTATTAACAGAAAGAAACTCAAATTCCCACATCATACGGGAAGTAGACCGTTTGCTCAAGTTGAAGAAGAGTTGGTAAGTTATTTGTAATAACTTAATAATATAAAGATTGTTATTAATTATATAAATCATTTCTTTCAACAGGCGCTTGAAATGGGACGGGCATCGTCTGTCATTTAAGTATTCAAGAAGACCCGTACCCTAAAACTGACAAAAGAAAACCCAACCCCCGTCCCGGACGAACACGTGCAACAGAAAATTGTAAGTGAATTGAATATGGCTAGTTTTTTATTATAGAAATGATACTTTATTTCAATTGTGCAGGTTGAGATGGAGAAAGTTCTTAGTAACGAACCTAAAATATCTGATTTTGAATTGACGGAGAGGTTGTTCGGACAACAATAACACGGGGGAGTGTTCTGAATGGGATCAAGCGTCCGACCCACAAGCTTTCGTGAGGATCGTCGAAGTGGAAACAGTTCACAACGAAACAATGAGCGATTGTATGAAGAAAATCAAAGAATGGCGCTCAAACTGGAGGAACTGGAGAAGAGGGATGAAGAAAAAATGCGCACAATTCAAGAAATGCAAGCGGAAAAAGAAGAAATTGTGACAAGAATGGAGAGGGAGAAGTTAGAAATGAATGCAAGAATGGAGAGAATCGAATTGTTTATAAGGAAACAACAACCACCTCCTCCCCCCATAAGCTAATTCTAGTACGTTCTGATTGAAAACATGTTTTGATTGGTTTTTCCGATTTGAATTTAAAATAGATTGTTAGGATGATTAGTTTGGTTGTGAATTTTGTGATGATAATGATCATTTCATGTATGTTTCATTTCTTTTATTATTGATATATATTGGTTTGGCTGAACAGGTTCTAGTTGCGAGCAAAACAATCGGCCTATTTTGTACATTTTATAGGAAAAAACCGAGAGTTAATTGGAAAACTTTCGGTTTTTCTATCTAAACAAAAACCGATAGTTAATTGGAAAACTTTCAGTTTTTCATTTTGGATGAAAACCGAGAGTTAATTGAAAAACTTTCGATTTTCATCCAAAGGGAAAAACCGAAAGTTAATTAGATAACTTTCGGTTTTGCTCATAAGGGAAAAAAATGAGAGTTAATTAGATAACTTTCGGTTTTACTTCAAAAGGGAAAACCGAGAGTTAATTGGAAAACTTTCGGTTTTTCAATTATGAGTAAAACAGAAAGTTATCTAATTAACTTTCGGTTTTATTCCGAAGGGAAAAACCGGAAGTTTTCCAATTAACTCTCGGTTTTTCCCTTATGAGCAATGCCGAAAGTTATCTAATTAACTCTCGATTTTTCCCTTTGAAGTAAAAACAAAAGTTAATTAGAAAACTCTCGGTTTTACTCCAAAGGGAGAAAACAAAAGTTTTCCAATTAACTCTCGGTTTTACTCTAGGGTATCTAAACCAAAAACTCTACGATATCTCTCGGTAAACGCCCAATTGTTTTTAACGAAAGAGTCAATACCGATGGATGACGAGAGTTATCTAAACTTTCGGTATTGGTCTATACCGAAAGTTATAGGGTCAAAACCGAGAGTTTTTACTCTCGTGTTTGACCCCTTTTTCACTCGTGTATAGCTTTTAACAAATTTGATATTATCGTAGAATTTTTTTCTTATAAACTTAAAATAATTGTTATTCTCCTATTAAATTAGAAAGGTAGAAGAGTATGATATTTTGTTTGAAATAGGAACTATATTGTATATACGTGTCTAATTTTCGTCCCCACAGATAGGTGGCGGTGAAAATCGAGAGATTTGGAGATATTTTATTTTATAGTGGGATTAATCGATACTACTATAACACATCTAGTTACATGAAGTGAGGTTAAAAGATCATTAAATATGGGGTTTTGGTATAAGGACATTTATTCTTTGAAAAAATATTGTTAGTTAGGAAACGGAGGAGACAATTACACACATCATTCTTCATTGAGCCTATGTTAAACTCATTTAAAGTTTGTTATTGAGTTTTTTTTACTAATTGGTCAATATTGGACCCTATATATCATGAAATTCTAGTTTAAGTGTGTAGATCAAAGCTTGGTTATCAAGCTTGAGAAGATGTTTACTCATATTCCACTTATTATTTGGTAGACAATTTAGTTTGAGAGTAACAAAATGATTTTTTATAATACAAATAGATCCAATAGAATTTTAAATAGTTTTCTACTAACCAACCTCTTGAGATTAAGGATAGACAATATTGTCGTTTTAGCGGGTTGCACTGTCGATCTTCTTGAAGAGGTCAGGTGTAAGTTTTTGGTTGTCTTTGTATGGTTATTTTAGCTTTGTAACCCATGTGTTGAGCTGGTTAATCCCAATTTCTCAGTTCGCGTTGCTTGTATTTCTAGTGGGTTTGTCCTGATTCACAGAAGACTTATGGCAGTGAACCTAGTTGTCAGATGGGATCATTATTTCACTCTTTGCTTTTGTCTTCATCATTGTTTGGATGTTTATATTTGTATGCAATTTGGTACTTTGCAGAGTCGGCTCGAGTTTTGGGTTGCCCTAACACAGTAGAAAAAAAGACGATATATTTTTGTTGTCCTAGGTTTAGTTAAAAAATTAATAAAAAATAACTGGTTTTTGGTAAGATTTGAACCAGAACTATATAAAATTAGTTATAAATTTTTATTTTAAACAACTAAGCTACAAAATTTTATATTTAAAATTACAATAAATTTAACTAAATAGCTTAATAATTTTAACAAATGAACGATGCTGAGGAATGGATTTTACTAACCCGAAAACTTGTTGAGCTTACGGAGGACTAGTACTTTGTCTTATGAGATACTATTTGTTGCATCGGCATGGAGCAACATCATTTCTGATCGAAGAGATGTTGGTATAAATATTGTAAACCAAAAATAATAAAATAATAAATAAACAAGTTATATTTTTATCTTTCCTCTATATTTTATAAAAAAAGGTCCAATAATATCACATCTGATCCGACAGAGTAATAAGTATTGTAATTTGATTAAGCTTCATTTCAATTAGATAATCATCATATAATTAATAATTGGATGGGAAGTCACTTCTAAACAATAGGTATTTCCCCTCCATTTATCATGGAATATATATATAAATATATATTTCAAAAAGAACTTATGTTCAATTCGAACTAGATAATCATATGATAATTAATAATTGGATGGGAAGTCACTTCTAAACAATAGGTATTTATCCCCCATTTATCATGGAATATAATTATATATATATATATATATATTCCTTTAAAGTTTACATTTTTATTATTTAATACTTTCTTCTATCAACTCATTCCAACCTTATAAAGAAAGAATTCTTTAAAAAAATTATCGATAATAAAGAAGTTTAATGAATCTGATTTTAGTTAATCTTTTTTATCTAGTTATACTATTACGAATTTATATTTTAGAATTTATATTTATAATAATAAGATTTTATGAATTTAAAATTTTAAAAATAATTTTAATTTTATCATTTATTTAATTTAACATTAAAATGAGAAAATTAAAAATAATATATTTATTCAAATAAATAAATTAATATAGTTAATTTTATAAATATATTTTTTTTAGAATCATTTACTTATTATTATTTTTTAATAAATTTTATATTTAAAAATATATTTTTTAAATTGTTAATGTATAAAATACTTAATTATGTATCTAAATAATAATATATATATTTTAAAATTAAATTTTATGATTATAAGTAACTTCTATTTTATGAATTTATAATTTGTCTACAAATTCTCAATTTAAGTAAATTCTCAAATTTAAGTGACATGGGCTCTGATTTACATTAGACATTTTTCTTTTCCTTTTGAAAACATTGGTCTATTTGAAATCATTTATGTATTTGTGTGGAATTGAAATTGAGGGTATGAGCATCAGTTTGATTTTGGATTATTTATATTTTCGATTAGGATTCTTCAAAATTTTATCTTTTTTAAGAAAATTCGAAACCAAACCAATTTAAATAAATTCAAATTCGATTTATTCGAATTCGGTTTATTCGAATTCGGTGAATTCAAATTCGTTTATTCTGTTCAGACCAAATATTAACCTACCCATAAGATGAAAAAAAATTCTTAAAAGAATTAAAAAAAAAATAAGTTTGTAGAGATCTTGTCTACTTAAATTATAAAATAATATAAATAACGCAAACTAAGTTTAGTGACTCAACGCCAGTATTCGACGATTGAACGACAAAAGTAAAACATTGTTGATGACGTCAATATATGCAGTAGAGAGGCGTTGATGACAGTTGTAAAATTACTAGTGAAATAGTCTGATATGAATAATTTATATATTATTAAAGTTAGAGATGAGGTGACTAATTGGAAGGATTACAATTCCAGAGAAAGGTGGATATAGTTAGAGAAAGGAAAAAAAAGAATGTAGGTTTATAAATTTACTGAATTATTAGACGGGATATTAGGAATTTAGTAGGAGCCCATAATAATTTAATACATAATAGGTAATAAATTATATAATATATAATAAAAATAAATAATAAAAAATGAATTTTATTTTCGGTTTAGTTTTCGAGATGAAACCTAAACTCGAAAACTAAACCGAAAACCGTATTTGAATTTGAATCGGTTTAGAATTCGATTCAAAAGAAAAAAAAATATAATTTGAATTCAATTTATTTGAATTCTGTGAATTTAAATTCAGTCGAATATTCGGTTTTAACTACATATTCAATCCCATGCCTATTTAAAGTGAGTCTCTCAAATTAATTATTGTTTTCTAGATTATTTTTTTATCATAAATTTGTACCCAAATAGAACAGGTATATCATAATGTATTTATTATTAGGTTGAAGTTTAAAGTTCAATTCTTATTGAAATTACTTTAAATGAAATGTTTCATAAAAGTTGATTATTTAAATTGAATAATAATTTTTTTTCTAATAGAACCATTTTAGTGTATCTAAGACTGATACCAATCCAACTTATTCACAGATGAAATCAATTAAACATTAATTTTGTCACGGATGGAAAATTGTTCTGATATTGATGAACTGAGAACTAGAAATATAAAAGTTAGAACTTTTTTATGATTCTGAGTAAGTTATTGACGAATCTAAGTATGAAATTCGAACCGAATAAAGACAACTTGATAGAAAAATAAAAGAAAGTGAGAAACATATTTATGCAACTGAATAATTTGAAAGTAAGCTACAGTATACAACAATTATATATTGAAGTAATTGACTTAACCCAATATATATTATTGATAGATATTCTCCTGTTTTGCTCAATCCATTTAATCTACCATGATTTTTGTTAAGTCTATGTCTCTTTGCATAACCGAATACATGTTTTTCAACCTCCAGTATTATTGAGAAAGGCAATAACTGTTAGTTCTCTTTAATTTGCCCTGTGTTTTTTTATGTCTCATTAATCCTTAAAAGCTGTTCAAATAAAATAAAAGTTGAAGGAAGAAGAGAACAAACAAATCAGTAAGCAAACAAGTTGACAACAAATTTTTATTTACATAAATACAATTTTTCTGGAGTCCAACAGAACATGGATTTCATAACTTAACTATTCCACATCGATCTCATCATCGATGTCAAGCCAGTCATTAGATTCCTTCGCACCACCAGCAACAACTTTAACAGAATCTATATTAGAACTTACAGAGCTTCTACTCAACTCAACCCATTCACGCGAACCTTTTGTTGATGAATCAGACCCGCTTGTTACTTTTCCGTAACTACTGGTAGTGACATCAGCATCACCCTCTTCTTCTTCTTCTTCCTCGAGATCACTGAAAGAAACATCCTCTTCTTCTTCATGTTTGCTGGTAGAGACCATCTCTGCACTATCTTCCTTCAACCAGTCGTCATCATAATCAACATCATCATTGTTCTGTATCATGTGTTTCTGTGTCTCAAAGTTTTCCTCAACAACAGACTTATCAATAATTGGAATTTCATCTTTCTGTATCATGTGTTTCTGTGTCTCGAAATTGTTGGTACTTGGTAAAGATTCGTATTCAGCAGCAGCAGCAGCTTCGGGAACATAATTAATGGGGTTCTCCAGGGAAAACGAACCAGATGATGATTCTTGTTCATGATAATAATCTGCTTTCTTTTGGTTTGGCATCAAAGATGCTCTTGCTTTAATTATCTGGATAAGAGATGACCAGAAGAACCACCAAGTCAGCAAGCAAGAAGCTGATTCCTTTTTCAATACAAGTTCAATTTCATTTCATTCCAAAAGTAGTTTAAACAGACAAAGCAAAAATTAAAAAATATAAGAAAGTCAAAGCAAGCTGATTCCTCAAGTCCAATGTTACATTTAGTAGGGTTAGGGTTATTAGGTATGAAATAAATAGTAAAGAAGCCTTGAACTATTTTCTTTTGTGAAAACCATCACTTAAACCTGTCAATATTTTATTTGGAAACAGTTTTTTTTGTTAGATATCTCATTTGAAGGTGGTAAACAGAGGAGATCATGTTTGGAAATAGAACCTATTCTAATTTCTAACAAAATATATTATTTGTATTTAATATTTTCAAATATTATAAAAAATAAATGAATGGTATTTTAGTTGATGATTTTGATCGGTGATGGGATAAGGGGATTCAAATAACCCCTCATCAAACAAGGCCCAAGTTATTAAACAGAAAGAAGTTTACCAATATATAGAAAGAGCTTACTTCTATGACCAAAATAAAATCCAGTATGATACAAAAGAAGAATGAGCGCATGATGACTGTTCAAAAAATAAACTCCATTGTTGCTTTACTGGAACAATTCACGCAACTCTGTTACTAAAGAATGATGAGGAATTATGGCATTGTGAAGATAAAGATCTACCAAGAACAAATGGAGTTTTGCAAAAATAATTTTATGCATGGAACTAGACAATAGAAAAAGATAAACTATAACATTAGTTATGAAAATCTCAATATCATAGCTTCTTAGAAATAGAAAATAACTTTGATAAAAATTTAAAGTAGATGACATATGAGGGGTAGCTATTGGGAACAAGAATTTGTTTTGGGCAACCATCCAACTGTTTATTATCGAAGAACATGCTCAATTTGTGAGCGACAAGTCAAGAAATTGTCAGGTGTTTAATTTTCTATGAGCCGATGGTTGATTGGAACTCAGAGCCCCCAAGAAAAACTGGGAAATTAAAGTTCATTGCCACCAGACTAGGGCATGTCGTTTAGATAAGGAACTCCATTTTGACTAAAGAAACTAGATTTTTGTTTCATCTAGGATACAGAGAAGTAATGTGCTACGCATGCTAGAGCTTTCAACCCAACTGTCACAAAGGTTGGGTAAACAGAACACAGGGAAAGTTCTAGTTGAAGGGTACAATTGTAACTACAGTAATAGTAAATAAACCCTTGAACTTTATGTGGCTATTAAAGTTGTCTATCTCACAATATAATGTACAGTTGTCAAGGATATCTATCAATGAAATGAACGAAGAATCGAGTCTTGGCCTCTCATCTTTGATTGTCTCCTTATTTTGAATCTAAGGGTTTAGTCTATTTCCTCGTTTCAATCTTTCTATAAACCCTACAAATTGTGTTCAAGACTTGGTATAGACATTGTTTGTATTTTTAAAAGTCGTCGAGAATCAAGATAAGTCTTTGACACTTCAAAAACTATAGTGTTAAAAGCATTAACTAAAACCATTGTACTGTTGAAGCACCCAATTATGAAATTGAAATAATACTATAATCATACATGCAGGCATAGAGTAAACTGGAACTGTTGCATAGATGTAACAAATGCCAATTGTATAGTAATGAAAAATCAGTATACCTCTGGTGTTGACAGAAGCTCTGCTTCATATTCATTGAGTTTGGGATGCAAGAGTACAAAATAAATCTTCCAGAAGGAACCTTCACTCATATGGCGTGGGCAAAGTTCTACTTTAAGACCAGCTAGTGTTGGGACCAGACGCTCAACATCCAATGAGTGCTCTTGTTGGACATCAGACAGTTCAAACTCTGATGGGGAAGAAAACGGACAAGATATGCATTTCACATAAATCATAAACGTCGTCATCTTCAAATGCATACTGTTCTTAAACTATTTCGTTCATTTATTAACTCTTGCGAATGTATAACATGAAGCAAGAAGACTCACCGTGATTTTCATCATCAGGAAGCGGAAAATCAAGCCAAGTCTGAGGATGTGCGGAAATATCTCTGACAAAAGCCACCACTTCTCTAGTAACACCAACCGCAATCCCTGTCGAATCATAGTCATCTCCTTCCACGTTCAATTGCAAGAAATTAGAAGCAATTTTAGTAATCTCCGACACATTGATGTTGTTAGACAGCTTCGAGATCCCACTTCTGAATCTCCCTCCAATCTCCGCAAAGTCACTCCGTATCCCGGCAATTCCCACCGATTCGGAAGCATCTGGATTGTCGGAGTCGACACTGGAACCAGATTCTTCCGTAGACTGGGGAGGAGGTGCAAGGAAGGAGGCGACTCCCCAGAACTGACGAGTTAGGGTTTTGGTGAGCTCGGAAAGATCTTCCTTGACGCCGCGCTCGGGGATGACAGGGGAGGATGGATCGGATAGATGATGGTGTAGATCGTCGCTGTCCTGGTAGGTGGGATTGTTTGTGGTAACATTATTGGTGTGATCTTCTTCTTCTTCTTCTTCTTCTTCGAGTCTGAGAGAATTAGCGATGGATCGGGCGAGCCAGGACATGTTGCTGTTTACATCCAAAATGAGAATTGAATTGAATTGAATTTGTAGGTGGTCGAGATAAGAGGGAGAAGGCAACTTTCTCTTACTCCCTCCTCCTTTCTTTCGTTCGATTGCTGAGTTCGCACTTCTCGTCGTTGTTATTGATCCCCAAAAATGCATCAATTCTCGCTTCAAGGTGCAACGGGCCAGCCAGTCTGGATAATCCTGTTGTCATTTCGTTTGATCTTGGTGGCTTATTTATTTCAAGAATAAAAAAAGGTTATAAATTTATACAAAATTTTTATAAAAAATTTATTATTTAAACCAAATTACTAAAATATATATAATATTATAAATAAATAAACAAAATATATTATGTTTTTAAACTATTATTATAATTGATTGAACAAAAATATTAAATCAAGTTTTTCAGGAAGGGTGAAGCCGCAAATTAACTACTTGATATATTTACACATACTTGGTTAGTTCTATGTTATATGTATCGGTAGTGTAAGTATTCATTAAGATATTGTTACATGTACAAAGAGAAAAAAATTAACAAATAAGAGAGATGATGCTTTATTTTTGTGTATAGGTATCACTTCATGAGTGAGATACATGTAATGCCTGTACAACATTGAATTAACCCACATACTTATCTCTACTAGTAGGGTAGGGTCAGTATCCTATAATTTGTAGTTAAATATATATATATATATATATATATATATATATATATATATATATATATATATGAGATTTAATTTAATGTAAAAAAAAATTAAGGAGGATTTGAACTTAATTTATGGATGTGTTTGGATTCGATTTTTAAATGATTATCGAAAATTTTGAAGTATATATATATATATATATATATATATTTTGATAAAAATATTCTAATATATAAATGATAAAATAAAAATAATAATTTAAAATAAATGATATTTTAGTATTTTTGGTAATAAATTAAATAATGTGGTGAAGGAGAAGGAGGGTCTTAGATGTTTTTGGGTTATAAGTTATTTAAATAGCCTATATTGAACCAGAGCTGGTCATTTTTTTTTTATAAAGGATAGCACCAAGAATTGGACAGGGAAAGACTATTATTATTTTTATAAAGATTGAGATATATAAAAGTTTGTTAGGTAATAATTTCTATTTAAGCTGAATTTAAGTAAGGTAGAATCTTAGATAAATTTTAAGTATTTTTATTTAAAATAATTTAAAACAATTAAGATAAATTAAAAAGACTAGAATGATTGCACTGATAAAAATATATGTAAAATATTATTTATCTATAAATATTTTAGATAAAATTAATATTTTTTAAATTTACTTAATTTAAAATTAGTTTTAGTTTGTAAAAATTAAGTTTAATCTTTAAACTTAATATTAACATATATTTTATTCTTTCAGCACACACTTAACCCTCAATTGACACTTATCTTGTGACTCACACTTTTTTATATACATTTTTTATTTTTTCGGTAAAATCACCTACCAATCTTAGTCGACCTCAATTGATGTCACATCTCTTATATCTCGTCAAACTCAACCACTAACCCTCCAATTAATCTTCATCTTTTGACTCACACTTTTCATATGCCTCTTTATCCTCTCGACAAATGACCCACTGACCTTAATCATGTGACTCACACTTTTTCATAGTCCTTTATCCCTCGAAAACCACTCACCAATCTTAATCAACTTCTTTTTTACTCCCACTTCAATAAATCAACAACCAATCCCAATTGATCACAGACCTCTTATCAAACGTTGAACTAACCATTAACCACCACTTGACATCCATCTCGTGACCTCACACTTTCAAATGCTCGTGAAACTAACCATTAATTCTAACCAGACACTCGACAAACTACCCACCACCCAACCTCCATCTCGTGACCTCACACTTTCAAATTCTCGCCAAACTAACCACTAATTCTGACCCCACACTCGACAAATCACTCACCACCCGACCTTCATCTCGTGACCTCACAATTTCAAATGCTCGACAAACCAACCACTAATTCCGACCTCATACTCGACAAACCACCCACCACCAGACCTTCATCTCGGGACATCACACTTTTAGATGCCTAATTTGCATATTTTGGAATTCGAACCTTAGTTTTAAGCATAAAATGTGAACACTTAAACCGCTAGACCACTTATGATTGTTGAAATAATTTTATTATGTTGTGTATGTATATTGTTAGGATCTAGGTCGCCGCTGGTGGACCGGGGGTTGGACCGGTTAGCGGTTCTCACTCGTAAGGTGGTGGTTAATCTGGTTAGAGATTAACACCGGGGTTTCAATACTACACAACCTGTCACAAACCCTTGAACTAGGTTCAAGCGCGGAGGAGGTTTGCTTTCAGGTTGAAGCTGCACGCTTGTGTGATAGGCACGGTCGGTTTCGGATGATGAAGATTTGGAGATGGTGGGTCGGTTTCGGTAATCTGGATATTCGGTATGGTTAGTATAAAGTCGATTTGAAGCGGTATGGTTAAGTTAGTCGGTTATGTAATGAAGCCAGCAGAAAGTAAATAACACAAAAGAGTTTATGGATGTTCGGAGATAAAACTCCTACGTCACCCCTTCCTCTCGAAACCGCGAGAGGGATATTCACTAAGGAATACAAGTACAAGCCGATCGAGACTTATTTTCTGCTCGATAACACTCTTACAATTTACACCGAAATTGTAGAACACACTTTAACTTTCAACACTTAGGCTTTCTAGAATAGCACACTGTTATCACTTGTAGTAAATGCTCTTAGCTCTCGTTATCCCAATGTATGTCCCGCATTTACTCTTCTACAACTGCCTCCTTTTATAGGTGAAATATACCAACGGTCATATTTCACTGCCTTGAATCTGATTGGCCGATCAGAGGTGCAGTGATTCAGTGTCTCAGACCTGCGGTCGTCTCCTCAGACCTGATGGTCAATCTCAGGCCTGGTATCCTGTCTCAGACCTGCCGGTCTGTAAAGCAAACCTGCCGGGTTTGTCTTTTACTTGATGTAGGCACTGTCTGTTTGGACAGTTGTCTGTACTTTGAAGATTTCCTTTCTGGCTTATCCCGAAGTGGAAGGATCCGGTAGTACTGTTTTCTGCAGCCTACAGTCTTTCCTCAGACTTGCATGGATATGGAAGTATTCAGTCTGTTCCTTTGGTATCATTCTCAATAGATACCCAAATTGTCTTCTTGTACTGGTCGGTCATTTGACTTGGCCGAATGTCTTTGGTAGTGATGTAACCGGACTTCTTCCGGTTGTTCTTGTCTTGTGGATGATCGGCTGTTTGATGGTTCCGGTTTTGAGCTTTGGCCGATCCTTTCTTTGTGCGGTCACGTTCCGAATACTCTTGATCGGTTTGGTAGCTAGACCGGTTAGGTTTCTTCAGTCAGTTCTCTTATTCATCCGGTCCGGTTCCTTGTTCCTGCATGGGGAGTTTGTTTAAGTTAGGTTTATTCGAACCGGTCTAAATTTATCTAACATATATATATATTTTGTATTTAATATTTATTATCAATTAATTATTTTTTATATTAATCAAAAAATTATTTATACTCATAAAGAAAATAATATATATATATATATATATATATAATATGAGAGAAAAAATGTATAATAAAAAATAAAATGTATTTATATAAAATTATACATGTTTTGGATTTGAACTTTGGTTTTAAGCATTAAATGTGAACACTTTAACCATTAGATCACTTGAGATTCTTAAAATAATTTTATTATTTTAAGTATGTATATATATTTTGTATTTTATTATCAATTAGTTAGTTTTTATATTAAAAAAAAATTATTTATACTCATAAAATATATATATATATATATATATTTATATTTGATGAGAAAAAAAATGTATGATAAAAAATAAAATATATTTATATAAAATTAATGATGAAAAATAATATAATATAAAATATATTTAGAGTCAAGAATGTATTCTTCAAAATTTGTATATTTAAGTATTAAATGTGAACACTTTAACCATTAGATCACTTGAGATTCTTGAAATAATTTTATTATTTATTTATGTATGTATATATATATTATGTATTTTATTACCAATTAGTTAATTTTTATATTAACTAAAAAATTATTTATACTCATAAAAAAAATATTATATATATATATATGAGAGAAAAACATGCGACTAGTAAAAAAAAAAGTGTGTAATAGGGACGAAATTGACGACATTTTCTTATTGCCCGTGGCCATATATTGAAAGAAAATTGAAACAAAAAAATACTAACTTAAATAGCCACCGTACTTTTACAATGTGACCATACTTTTTTTTAATATTAATTATATATACAGACACTTCATATTCACATAGAGCTTTCTTCCATGCGGCAACTTACAAAGTAAATTTACTTAAGATAGTTTGTTCATCTCCCACATCATCGTTTATAGATTGATCGTTGCTCGTGATGGAGAACTCCTCATACTTTCCCTCATCGACTCGCACATTGACATGTCTTGCACATCGAATGTTCTTCTCGCATGTTTCATTGTCGCAACTCGCAATGATTCTTCCATAGTCGTTGACCTCTAACGACTTCACTAGCCAACATCCGTCGACATTGGTGACCACATCGCTACTTGTTCTGAAATAATAAAACTCAAATTATTATTTGCACCTAGTGAGATTCGAATGTGACAAACAGAGTACTTACCACTGTACTATAACACATTGTTGTTATCTTTAAAATTATTAATACACTTTATATGACTTAACAATTATACTCAAAACCATGAAATAATCAAAATGATTAATTTATTTTATTTAAATATATCGTAAATAAATTTTGAATAAGTATATATAAATATATATAATTTCTTAAAATGGTCTATGTACATCTAATTATATTATTATTTATTAACAATTATATAGTGAAAAAATAACATAAGAGTAAAAAAAGATAAATTTTAAAAAAAGTGTAAAAATAACTATGTATCTAATAAATATGGAGAGAAATAAATAAATATTAATATAATATATAGATAAATAATTAAAAATATTAATTTTTTTAAAATATATCGTAAACTTAATTTTAAAAAGGTTGTTATATATATATATAGTTTTAAAAATGGACTATTATATAAATAATTTAATACAAATAATTTTTTTGATATAAATATATATATATATATAATTATATATTTTAAAAAAAAAATAAGAGTTAAAAAATTAAATTAAAAAAGAAGCTAAAATAATGATATATTTAATAATTATAGAGAGAAGTAAAAGAATATATTAATATAAAAGGGAGAAAAATAATAAAAAAAATTAATTTATTTTTATTTAAATATATTGCAAATTAAAATTTCAATATGTTATTATTATTATATATATATATATATATATATATATATTAGGATCGGGATCGCCCTTGGAGGACCGGAGTTCCGGTTTTGGAAGGGTGACCGCTTACAACACAACAACACACTGATTGGTGATAGTCCGATTAAAAACTAAAACCGTTCTTAACACTACACAAGCTATCACAGACTCTTGAACTGGGTTCAAGGGCGGAAATGTCTGTTTCAACTTTAAGCAACACACAAGACTTTGAATTTGATGAGATTAACAAGGAATCGGTTAAATGAAATATGTGGACCGGTTTAGTTAAGGGTTATGTTTAGGTTGGTGATAATTCGGTTTTTAGAGTGAATAAGCCGGAAACAAAATAAAAGACACGAGACAAGATGTTTTATGGATTTTCGAAGCAAACCCTCCTACGTCACCTCTTCTTATCAGATTATGAGAAGGATCTCCACTAACTTTGAATGTTACAACACTTACAACTGCCGGACGAGCCTAACTCACTACTCGCCGGTTACACCACTTCACTCTGATGTAATACAACAACAATGCTTTTGGTAAATGAAATTGCTATTTAGGATCGCGCGTGAGATTTTTTATCTCTCTTAAGATTTCAGAACCGTATTAAATGAAGTCCATTCGTCTTCCTTTTATAGTGAATAATGTCCTAACAGTCATTTTCTTCTCTCTCCGTAGGATTGGTCAGTTTGAAACCACGCCGGTTCAGAGATGTTGCGTGCACGTTTCATCTTTCTGACACTTGGCAAGCATGCATATACCGGTCAGGTCTTGATGACGTGAGCGGTTTGCAGTTTTGGACACATGTCAAACATGCACGTTCTGGTTGTCTGATTTGGATCTTCCGATAAGAAGATCATCATTGTTTTTATCGCATGCTTCTGATCCGGATCTTATCTTCTTGTATTTTCCCAAGAAACATCTATTTCGTCATATCACGTCATCTTGTATTTCGAAGTTTCTGGTTGATCTTCTTGTAATATGGTCCGTCTGGGATTGAGAACCTTCTTATTAACCGGTCTGGTTGAGATGTTGAAGTCGGTTCCTCTTGATCATGACTTGATCATCTGGAGCCGGATTACTTTGGTATATTCTCCAGCCGATTTATGCGGTCTCCAGCCGGTAGCTTGATCTGTTTCTGCATATGAAAGTTGAGATTAATTTAGTTCTCTGGCCGTTTGAAATTAACTTACTTAATTTTTCTAACAATTTCTCCCTTTTTGATTATTTAGAATAAATATTCAAAAATTATAGTGTATGACCGGTTTAAAAATTAATTTACTTAATTTTTCTAACAATATATATATATATAACATTTAAAAATAATTCAGGTATATATATAATTATACTGATTATAAAATAATTAAAATAAATAAAATTATATATTTAACTATTTATTAAATTTAAATATAGGGTAGAAAAAATATAAGAGTTAAATTAATAATTTATTAATAAAGTAAAATATATTAATATAAAATGGAAACAAATAATAAAAAAGTTAATTTCTTTTTATTTAAATATATCGTAAATTAAATTTTGAATAAGTTCTTATATATAGAATTTTTTAAAATAATATATATATATATATATATATATATATATATATATATATATATATATATAAAATACAAAATAGTTAAAATAAATAGAATTATTTATATATATTTTAAAAACCATTTATTAAAAACAATATAAAAAATATAAAAGTTAAAAATATTAAATTAAAAAAAAAGTTAAAATATTAATTCATTAAATAAATATAAGGAGAATTAAAAAAATATTATTATAAAAATAAATGTTTTTTTAGAATATATTACAAACTAATTTTGAATAGGTGGTTATATATATATATATATATTTATATATAATTGTTATAATATATATATATATATATATATATATATATATATATATATATATATATATATATAATAGTAATGATATAGAACGGAAATTTGGGACATGAAAGTGATGTTGGGAATGTATCCTAAATAAAAATTATATCATTCTGTTAGGATCGGGATCGCCAATAGGGACTAGGGTTTGACTATTGTTAAATGTTTACACACGCCGATTGATAATAAACCTGTTAGAGGTTAATATCGGTCTCTATTCTTCGCAAATTGTCACAAACTCTTGAACTGAGTTCAAACGCAGAAGTGTTTGTTTCAATTTGAAGAAACAAATGATCGGTTAAGAAAACAGTAAGGAAAAGAAGACACAACACAAGATTTATGAATGTTCGCAGATAAACTCTTACGTCATCCCTTCTTCTCAAACCTTTGAGAAGAATATTCACTAGAATATTCAATCCGTTACAACGCGTACGTCGAACAACCGAGGTAACGGTTTGTTTTTGACCTTTCAATAAGCTCATTCTGTTGAACAGAAATATATTCTATCAACTTACAATACTCACCACTCAGACATAATAGGTAATATTGTAATACACTTGAATTTCTAACACACTGTTTTGAAAGCTTGAGCGATTTAATAACAAGGATTCGGGTTGCACAAGTTGTAAGATTGAAAGGTTAGCTAGATTGATAATGTGAGTAAGGTACTGAAGTAGATGACTTCCGTCTTCTTAAGTAGACAAATATATGAACGGATATATTTGCTTCTTCAACGGATATATTTGCTTCTTAGTACTCCTTTCTTGATCGTGATTGGTTGGAATTCAAGGTAGTACAACATATGGGATATCCTTTGATTTTGTTTGTACTCTAATAATAAGTCAATATGGCATTAATTTGATTAATGATTTCCAAGGAGCAATCAACATACAGTTTTGTCTTATAATGATTTGGCTGTCTGGAACAATATGGAAGAGATCTGCTTCCAATAGACTTTATCAGACTTGCACCAAAATAGAAATTAAGATTAAGTTGGCAGATATCTACTCCCAAGAAGATTTTCATTAGACTTACACCAAAGTGGAAATAAAACAGTCTGGACGCGTGAAGGCTGCTCTATGAAATTACGGGATGCATTTTGCATAGTACTAATATGGAAACCGCCGCAGCGCCTTGTATAAAACCGTTTTAACATATTACCGATTCCGCTTCTTAAAATAGAACTGAGCATACTATCGTTAGATAGATTCTACCGAACTAAGGAAGAGATTTCTAGACTTTAAAGAGATCTGAGATAAATTTGTTGTGAGTTGTTCTTAAAAAGATCATCCTTAAATAGGCATATGAAACCGCTCCAGAGTTTTCCTAAAATCTATTGGGCAAAAGAATCTAATCGTTATGTTAGTCATGAATGTGAATGTTAAGAGACATAACTTTTCACGTTACTCGAGGAATTACTTTTTGAAAATTGAAATCATATTTAATTGTTTAAGACAACTTTTCAAATATACTACTGAGAGGTTCACATGTGTAACCGGACATGTTCTTTCCTAAAGTGATCGGTCAACCGATCGGTTTTTGCTAAAAAACAAGCGGTTTTAAGACAGATTAATGCATTTTAAGTACTTTAGACGGTTGAGATATTTTTGAGAAGCTAAGGCTTTTTCCTGAGACAGATAACCGATGCAACTTAAATTTTAATAAACCTTGATTCCATTAGGATTTTAACCAATAAGTCGATATAACATATATAATAGCTGATTCATGATACAAAATGACCGATTTCCCATCAAAACAGAATGATAGAAAGATTTTGATTATAAGAGTGATGACTAGGAGATCCTAGAGTTATTTCTTTCTTGATTCTAGCTCTTTCCATCCTATCAATATACATTTGAACCCTTTCTTTTGTAAGAAGTTGGGATGGATTGAGTCCAACTCCTAGACTAAGGTAGATGTCAAGATCAAAGAAAAGACAACTTAGTTGAGGTGCATAGCCGATCAACATTTGGTTAGAGGAGATCATTTTCTTCAGATTTTCGAATATCACCTTCGACCAATTTATGAAAATGCCTATTATGATGGATATAATTATTTCAAAAGCTTTCTTAGAGTATAGATTGACGGATTCCTTGACTAGAATGGATTTACCAACGACCTCGTTGAGGATTTGGTATTTAGTTTGTAGAAGAGATTTTGCTCCATGAGTTTCGTCCGGATTGAATTAACTTGAGAAGTGGTAGGACATATCATCAATGATTTCAATTGAAAAAGAGAAGTCAATGAATCCTTCGGTTGGAAGTTCGCAGCTACGTGCAAAGTCTTCTTCATCGAAGATGAATTCATTCCCTTGAACCTTAGACATGATGAGATTTCCGTGGAATATTTTATAATTTTTTAAAAACTCAACCACTACATCATCATATATGACAAAACGATCTTCTAGGACTGGTCTAAAACTAGTGTTCTCCAGATATTTGAACATGGAGATGATTTCTTCATTTTCACTAGATAGAACGGATTCGAAATCGATGAGAAGGGTATTGTTAGATAGGGCTGGATTCATGTCTTTGATTTTTGAAATAGATGATATGGTTAGAAGATTTTCAGATGTGAAATTTTCTTTTTCGTGAGGGCATCGTTAAATAGATGGGATTATGATTGGGAATTCATCCTAGATACTACTGTACAAAAGAGTATAGCCGTTTCATTTCCAAGACAGTAACTTTTTGTTAAAATATCAGTCTTTCAATTTGAATGGTGGTAGACATAGGTCTTCACGTTATTTGAGGAATGACGGTAGAAAAACCATGATTTCGGTATTTTCATAAAACCGATCGACTCCTTCAAATTTCGGTATTTTTTCAAAACCGGTCGGACATTTACATTTATTTCTTATGTGCATAAATTTAGAAGGAAAAGTCCAAGACAAACAAAACCGGTCAACAGCCTCCTTTTGAAATCGGTAAAATCATTCTACTGAAACAAGTATAAACAAAACTGAACTGCTTAAGTAAATCGGTGAACCGATTAGCTATTTCTAATTGAACAACTAACGCCCGGTAACTCTAAGAGAAGTGGTTTTTCTTCAGGATCAAATAACCAATCTTATTAAAACCAAAGTTACAGACAACTGACCGATTAGTTACATAACAATTTCGGTAGTCTCATTTTCCATTCAAAATGGGACAGCTGATCAGCGTTAATATAAATTTGTTTGAAAATATTCTTTGTGAAAAAGTAAACAGTCATTCCTCAAATAACGTGAAGACATATATGTCTATCATTGTTTGAACTGTTAAGACTAACATCCTAGTAATAATCACTTTACTGGTAATAAAACGAATACATCTTTTTGTCCATTAGATGAAATCCCTTCTTATCCAACGGTATCCAAGACGTATTCTTCTATATAATGATGTTCTCACAACACCGAGCAACTCAAAATCTTCAAATTATCATATATCAAAAGATCACTCCCGAAAAGATGAATCTAGATCTTTCCAATAACAGTCTCCTTGTAGACTTCGAATTAGTTCTATCTGGTGGAGATGAAGTTTTCTCCTCTATGTTTAGATCCCTTGAAGCAACTAGTCTAAGACAATTTGTCGAGGATCGATATTATATAAATAACAAGGTAGTTCTTGAATTCTTCAAGAATGTTAGGGTGGTTCGTGAAGACCTTATCATAGCTACGGTCCAAGTCAAGCAATTTATCTTTAGTGAAAAAGATTTTGCACAAAGTTGCGAGCTTCCATCTGAAGGTCTATGTAATTTCTCATTCTCAAATGAGGCCATCAATGAGATGCGTCACTACTTCTCTCACTCGCCAAAACCAATCAAAACTCACGGAGCCAAATCGCTCTTACAATCCGAATTCCAGATCCTTAGTGAGATTATTGGCAAAAACATTCTGGCCAAGGAATCAACCAATCTTTACTCTAAATAGACCTTTGAGATGATGATTGCAATCACAAAAGGTATTCCCATAAACTGGTCGAAGGTGATCTTCGACAATCTTAAGAAAATCATCTTCTCAGGTAAGATGATGATCGACTATGCACCCCATCTACGTGGTCTATTCTTTGACATTGATCTCTATATCGATTATGGAGCTATTCTTCATCCATACCAACTTCTAAAAAAAGAGAGAGTACAAGCGTATATCGAAAGGGTTGAAAGAGCAAGAATCAGAAAATAAATGAATTTCGGATCACCAAATCAGTAGTGTTATGGATTCAAATCTATCAATTGTCTTCGTTCAGAAAGTAGATCGGTCATTTTGCTTCATGAAACGGATGTGCAAGTGTCTTTCTTTAACTGTTGTATTAATGGATTCACTGAAATTAAGTAAAAATTTGACTTTCATTTATGCTCTATGTTCTCATGAAATCCGGGCACATTCTTAGGGAGAAGCAGTTGCTTCTCATAAAACCGACCGGTTCAGTTTTTCGCCTAGATAATTGACCGGTCTCTTTGACCGGTCAGCTACTCTTATGAACATTTTGGAAATATTCTCTGAAAAGGTGTATCATAAAATTAATTACTGTTCAATGCTCAAAAAGATTCCTCAAGTAACGTAAAAGGACACGTCTTTGTCTCTTAATGACCAGCATAACGATTAGATCTTTTCGCCCAATAGACTTTCGGATGAACCTCAATCGGTTTCCTATGCCTATTTAAAGAACGACCCATCTAAGAAAAACTCACAACAACTCTATCTATCTAAAAGTTTAAAGATTTCTTCTTCAAAAATCCATCCTTCAAAATGAGTTTAGCATCCGCTCGTACCACTCTCATTGTTGATTTTGACTCAGTTCTAACTCTTTGAAGAAGAAGTCATTGAGTTCATCACAAACTCTAGAGTCATTAATAGTTCAATTGCATCAAGGGTAAGAGGAGAATCCATCACGGTTGGAGAGGAAGATTTCGGTCAACTTTTCGATCTCCCCACCGAAGGCTTTTCCAATTTCCCTCCATCTCCAGATAATGTCATCCAAGAGATGTCCATTATCTTCTCAAACTCTCTGATTCCGGTGGAAACTCATGGAATCAAATCCAGGCTTTGTCCTCATATTCTGATCCTAAGCGACATAGTTGGTAGATCTATCTTGGCAAAGGAATCTACTCACTTCCACACCAAGAAGATTTTCAAAATGATGATCGCCATACTATATGGCACTCCAATCAACTGGTCTTCCGTCATTTTCGAGAATCTGAAGAAAATGGTTTCCTCACCTCGAACAATGATCGGTTATATTCCCCAGATCAGCAACTTCCTTCTTTCCCTTAACATCAACCTCGGATTAGGAATATTTGTGAGACCATCCAACATCCTGACCAAACAAAAAGTCGAAAGTTGGACTCATAGGATATCGGAAATAGAGATCAGAAAGGATGGAGTCTAGGATTGTTAAGATTTTAATTTTATTTCAGTCTAAGTAAATGTAATCCAGTTATTTGGCCCCCTAAATCGGTTATCTTCTTGAATCAATATTTTATTAAATGAAGCTATTTCCTAAAAACGTGCATTTGATATATATTGACTTTAAATGTCTTTGAATCAGCATGCTTAAAACGATTATTTAAGATGCTGTTAATACATGTTGTTAGAACATTGATTAAGGGCTAAACAATTATTTTTATCTTGGAAAATGATCCACTTTCAAATAGGGCACCATTTTTCCGGTTTCGGGGGAACGTGGGGTCACATGTCAAAAAGTGACGGTTCATTACCCATTTTGGAAATAAATCTTAATTGGCACAATATATATTATATATATATATATATGGAAGACATGCCGGATTTCAGGATCAGATCTTATTTGCAAACCCTAGAATATTTCTTGTTCTAATCTCTCTCTAGAACTTCAATCTTTCATCTTCTTCTTTCAAATAAATCTATTACAATGGGAAGAGATAATGCCCTCTTTAATCACATTATTCAGGTAAACTTTGAGTGCATCAGTCATTCAGGATTTTTCGAGATGCGGAAGCTAATCCAATCGATCGAGGAGTCAGGACTGAGACATTTTCTTGACGGACCGACGTTCTATTAATAAGAGGCCGTTCGCGAGTTCTTCAACACGGCAAAGTTAATAGATGGTTCTATCAAGTCCAAAGTAAAGGAGGTAGAGTTCACTATCTCCAAAAGCTTATTCATCGAAGTCCTAAAATTTCCGACAAAAGGCCTGGACTTCTCGAAGGAACTGTCTCACACCTCAACTTCCAAGCTTCAAATGATACTCTCCGATACCGATATGCTATTACAGTTCAACGGGAAGAAGAAATCCCTAAAGTGCGAATACCGGCTTTTATGCGACTTAATGTCTAAAGCGATTCAAGAAAAAGGGGTAAACTTTGAAAGTCTCACTCGATCAAAGTTCAACATGATGGGTGCTATCGTAAGAGGCGACCGAATCAATTGGGGGCGCATTCTCTTCGGCATCCTATTTGAAATGGTCACTCCTAAGTCCACCAGGAGTCTTAGCTAGCGATGCAGATCAGCTAAATCCTCAATCATCTGAATGTTCCTACCGGTCCAGGTACTTCTCTTCCCCACATCAAAATCTTAACCTCCCCTAGCATAGGGAGATATTTTGTTAGAGTGAGCAAAGCTAAAGGATCCATGTCCGAGGGACCTAACAAACAACCGGTTGTCGAAGGAGCCGTTAGCGAAGAGACCGATACCGGGTCAAAGCTCCCTAAACTGGTCGATTGAACGGAGTCATTTCAAATACTTCAAGATGCCATCGAGTGTACCTCTAGGGTTGGTAGCCTGACTAAAACTAACAGAAAGAAAACCGATGAGATATTCTTAGGACAAGAGAAACGTCTACCTGAGGTAAATATTCCAACCATGCCTCCTTTTAATGCTACTTCTGTTGTTCAGAAGGACGCTTCGGTACTTCCGATTAAGCTTGCAGTTTTAGAAGTTTAACCGGTAGTATCCGACATTATAAACCAAGTTGCGAATGAAACCGATCGGATGGCTAAAAACGACCGGAAATTTTTTGTTGATGAGACTGGTCAGATAGCTAAAACCGACCGGACAAATATTATTGATGAAGCTGGACATATGGTTGAAACCAATCAAGAAGAAGTTGATAAAACTGATCAGTCCATAATGCCAGAAACCGGTCATCTAGAGAAGGCTGCTACCGGTCACACAAATGAAAATGAAGAAAATTAGGAGAAGATCCCAATCGATACCGAGGATAATCCGATTCTAAATGAGAAGGCAGTTGGAACGATTGTTCTAAATATTGATGAAATACTGCCCCCTCAATATGATGATGAAGAAACTGAGAAAATTGTTGACGTTATCCTCAAGGAAGTTGAGGAGAAAATGAGTGAAACTATTGATCTTTTCTATGCGTGGGCGAACGCAAGACTGCAAACAAGTTTCAGTGAAATATTCCCTGAGATTCCGGAAGAGAAGAAGTGGTATGGCCTTATGTCTTTAGAACATGTACTATTCTCTTTGACAAACACCACATCAGTAACCGAAGCAATGATAAGGTGCAAGCTTGTTGAAGAAAATGCCAAAAGGAAAGTGTTGCTGCCAATCATTGAAAAATGAGAAGAGGATCTCAATTTAAGTGGGACTACAACTCGAGTGGATAAGACTGTAATTGTATTGCTAAAGGCTGTTATGGAGGACTTTCTCGTCACCATCTAAAAATTCGAGGAAGTGCCTATGTTGGGTAATGAAGTGCCCGTAATGGTTGATGAAATACCGGTTGAAAAAGGGCATACTATCTAAGGTAAAATTCAAATTGTTGAAATCTTGAAGCCCTCATTTGAAAAGGGTCAATCATCTAAGCCCACCTAGACCGCCTCCGAGGAACGAGAATTATTCAATAAATATGATGTTAAAGGCCCGTGCGCTAAAGAAAAGTACCTCAGATTTGGAAAATATAAGTATGATGAAATAGTTGAAAGACGGAAAGTCACTTCGGCTGACGAATTCGACTCCGGCTTATTGGGATCAACCGATGACGAATCCAAGGATGAGGACGGGTAATATACTGCAAACTTCAATCCTCTACTTGTCGGAAAAGAAATCTCAAATCCTGCCAAATCTTTATCGGGTAAGTCTTCTAATCATAATAACAATACAAGGGATAACATCGTCGAAAAACCGGACTACACGGAGCGATCTCTTCAAGTCAGCTCTCACGGGGTATTACCTATTCAATCTCACGCTCTTGGTTCAACCCGATCCACATGTGAAGAAATCCCAAGGATGAACACTGAGCAAATAATCCGAAACATCCTAGTCCCATGGCAAGCATCTATGGAAGCCCAAATAGCTGAAGCAATCAGAGAGAAAACTTCCTCATCAAGGTCTCACAATCAAAAATTTGCAAAGGTATGGCAGGAAGTAGGCTAGATAAAGCCTATTGTCTCTAAAACACTTTCAACCGTTGAGATCGTATCATCACAACTCTATGAACTGGTTAAGTCCCAAAGTGTTGCCAATGTTGAGAAACTAAGGGAGCATGAAGAAGCTATCCGTCGTATTCAAGAAGAAGAAGATGCGAATGCGAAGGCCGCTGAAAAGGCAAATGAAGTGGCCTCTCATCGTCTTCAGAAGGAACTCAATGCAAATGAAACAATCATGCCCGCTTCCACAGCTAAGAAGACTAGGAGGTTAAATGGAAGAGATCCAAGAAGTCTGAGGTAGCGGAGACTGAAAAACCGGTGAATGCGCAACCGGAGACCGAAAACCCTGAAGATGATGAAATACTAGAAGAAATGGATGAAATACCGCTAATTCGAAGACGTAGAACTACAATACACCAGCCTCAACCGGAAGCACCCCCACTAGAAGTTGTTCCACGTAGTGCTCGGTCAAATTGAAGAATCCGAAGAGGTGATGGGAGCTCGGCTAATCACAATGCTGAACCTAACACTAGCGTTCAACGGGCAGAAGATGATCTCTCACACACTTTCTCAAGTATCAAAAGAGGGAGACACTAAATCCTACCCTTCTATCTATCTTTTACTAATGTCTTTACTTTTTGTACCCTTGGGATTGAAACATCTGGTTTATGCTTTACTAACTCTATTTATCATGTTTATCAAACATGAATGTTTCATGATAAATTCTCTTTAAATACTGGTTTTGATAATTTTAAATGTTAAAACAATCAAAAGGGGAGAAATTGCAAGAAACATTTTTCACAAATACAAATTGACTTTGATAATTTATTCTAAAATATCAAAGAGGGAGAAATTGTTAGAAATTAAATTAACTTAAGCGACCAACGATTATAGGGTTTTGAATATTTAGATTAAATAATCAAAAATGGAGAAATTGTTGGATAAATTAGATTATTAATTAGTAAGTAATTAATTATCTAAAGAACTTATCCAAATTCATCATTTTGTGCAGGATAAAAAAAACCGGAAAGCAAAGAAGTTCGGTTTCTTTTTAAAGGACAAATGCAGAATTCGGTAAAACTGCAACGGGTAGTTTATCCCTTCTGTTCTAAAAATACGGCGCAAATCGGCATTATGTTTAGATATCTTTCAAAGAGGAGCAACCAGTTATATGTTCGGTTCGGTAATGGAAATCAGTTTTACCGCTCAACCAGTTGACCGGTATTATCTTTAGTTTATGATCAATTATCCGTTCAGTCATCTACTTAAAGAATTGTAACCGGTAATATTGCATTGGTGTTATAAAGACGGCGCAAATCAGTACTATCTAATCGGCTTTATATTCGTCTATTTATACAAGAAATGAAACCGGTAGTGGATCGGTTCGGTAGAAGAAATCGGTTCTACCGCTCAGCAAGTTGTTCATTAAAATTATCGGTAATATATCAAGTAGTAGAACCGGTAATCTGACCAGTATTCTAACCGGTAGTATCTTCGGTTCATAAAAGATGGAGCAATCGGTAGTTTGCCTGATAATCTATTCGGTATTATACGAAATCGGTAGTTTGATCGGCTTTACTCTAAGAAGCGGAACTAGTAATATCCAGCTAACAGTAACTTGACTAGTTATTCACAAAGGGCGAAATCAGTAATCCGATCGGTAGTTTGACTGGTCAGATTCAAGAAGCGAAACCGATTTTATGCTAATTCAGCCTTACATTAACCACAACCGACAATTTCCATTTTAGTGCTAGGCAGAACAATTTCAGTAATTATAGAAGGGATCCTTCACATGTCCAGAATGTATTATTGTCATTTTAATACAAGTCTGATAAAATCTCTTGGGAAGCAGAAGCCTGCCAAATGAAGTCAGAATACCATTTCGGTATAAATTCAATATAGTCCACTTGGAGCAGATATTTATCACATTACACCAGACAAGCCAAATTAGTAGAAGACAAATCTGCATGCTGATCTGCTCCTAGCAAAATCATTATCAAATTAATGCCATGTTGACTTATTATCAAACAAGATCAGAGGATATCCTAAAGCTATACTATACCAATCCTAAACCAACCAGAGTCAAGGAACGAAGTACCATCAAGGAAATATATCCTTTGAAGAAGAATATGACCGTTGTCATATTTTCTATTTAAGAGAGCAAGGCTCAACCGTATAAACAACCTCTCTAAACCTTTTGAACCCTACATATATAGAAATCCTGTTGACAAACTCCACAAGTGTGCTCACTATTTTCCATTTATTGCTATCAAATTGCTCAAGTTTTCAAACCATTGTGTGTTATAAATTCAAGTCTATTACAATTTCATCTATTATGTGTGAGTGGTGAGCATTGTAAGTTGACAGAATCTGTTTCTGTTCAATAGAGTGAATTTAGTCAGAAGTCGAAAACGAGCAGTAAATAAGCCTCGGGTGTTCTACGTAATCATTGTAAAATGATCTGAATATTCTGAGTGAATATCCTTCTCAAGGTTTGAGAAGAAGGGATGACGTATGAGCTTTATCTCCAAACATATTTAAATCATCTGTATTGTTCTCTTCTTACTTTGTGTCCTTTTATTGCTGACTAAACTGTGCTTTCGTTGCTTCAAGTTGAAACATATACTTTCACGCTTGAACTCGGTCCAAGAGTTTGTGACAACTTGCGAAGTATAGAGACATATATTAACCTTTAACAGGGTTAGTATCAACCGGCGTGTGTGTAAGCATTCAACCTAGAGAGACCCTAGTGTCCTTCGGCAATCCCGATCCTAACAAAATGGTTTCTTTTGAAAAAGAATGAGGGTTCTTTCTAAATGCATGCCGGTATTTCAAAAATAATTTAGTTAATATCAACAAGACCAAAAATATTTATAAGGTAAGAAAACTTAGTCTCTTGGAGTGGCTTGGTTAATATGTTTTCTACTTGCTGTTCGGTTGACACATATTCTAGCCGAATATGCTTTTGCACCACATGTTCCTGCATAAAGTGATGTAGGATGTCGATGTGCTTTGTCCTCGAGTGCAACACTAGATTATATGTAATTTTAATGGCGCTTGTGTTGTCACAGAATATCGGGGACTCATCAGCTGTAATACCGAAATCCCTTAGCTGTTGTTGAATCCAGAGAAGTTAAGCACATCAACTACCGACTACAAGGTACTCTGATTTTGTCGTTGAGGTTGTAACAGACGTTTGTTTCTTGCTGTACCAGAATACGAGCCGGTCACCTAAGAAGTGGTAAGTCTCGCTGGTACTTTTTCTGTCTACTTTACATTCTGCATAGTCTGCATCAGAATAGCTTGTTAAATTGAAACTGGAATCCTTTGGATACCACAGTCCCACATTTTGAGTTCCCTTAAGATAATTCAATATTCTTTTTGCAGCAATATAGTGAGATTGTTTGGGATTATCCTAAAATCTCCCGCATACTGCAACTGCAAACAATATGTTCGGTCGGCTTGCTGTTAAGTAAAGTAGAGAACCAATGATTCCACAATAAGTAGTGATGTCAACACTTTGACCTTCTTCATCCTTATCTAGCTTGATTGAGGAGCTCATTGGCGTTGAGGCAGCAAAACAACTTTCCATGCCAAACTTATTTAGTAGCTCCTTTGTATACTTGGCCTGATTGACGTGCATCCTTCAACCTGTTGAACCTGAAGGCCTAAGAAGAAGCTCACCTCTCCCATCATACTCATTTCAAATTTGTCAGTCATCATCTTAGAAAATTTGTTACACAATTTAGGATTAGTTGATCATAAATAATATTAACTACATAGATTTGTACAAGTAATATATGTTCATCTTTCTCAAATTTGAATAAAGTTTAACTACAGATCGTATGGTAAAATCGTGATCAAACAAGAATTTTTTGTAAGTGTATTATACCACTCTAGGAGCTTGTTTAAGACCATAGAGTGCTTTATCCAATCTATATATATGACTAACTAATACAGGATTTTTAAAACTAGGAGGTTGTTCATCATAAATTTCTTCATTTATGATACTATTAAGAAAAACACTTTTAACATCCATTTGAAAGACTTTAAAATTTTTAAATGCTGCAAATTCTAGAAAAACTTTAATGGCCTCTAGTTTGGCGACATGAGTAAATAATTCTTCAAAATCAATGTCTTCTTCCTGTTTGTATCCTTGGGCCACTAGTCTAGCCTTGTTCCTCGTGACAAAACCGTTTTCATTGAGTTTATTTCGAAAGACCCATCTAGTCCAATGACATATTGATTAGCTGGTATTGGAACTAGATGTCAGACTTTATTTCTCTCAAACTGGTTTAGTTCCTCTTGTATTGCTAGAATACAATTAAGATCAAGCAATGCTGCATCCACCTTTTTAGGTTGAATCTTTGAAATAAATATATAATTTGCATATTCTTCTAACAATTGATGCCTAGTTCTGATGGGTGTAGAGGGGTTATCTATAATTAGCTTGGGAGGATGATCTTTGTTCCTTTTAAAGTTCGGTCCTGAAATGCTTTCTAACTGACTGGTTATTTGATCAAGGTTAGACAAACCGGTAGGTTGAACAGTGTCAGACCGACCGGTTTCCTCAACAGTTTCTGAGGCATCAACTTCCTGCTGTGAAACAACTTGATCTTATTGAACTTTCGTGTTGTTAACTGGTTGATCATAAACGAATCTTCGGTAGACCGGAACTTCATCTTCGCCATCAGATTGAATATTAATATTTTCCAATCTGCTAGATAAATCAATGGCTATTGATATATTATTTTCAACAGATTCATCAAATACAACATGTGATGATTCTTTAACAATAAGTGTCCTATTATTGTAAACTATATATGCTTTACTAATTGCAGAATATCCTAACATAATACCAACATCAGATTTGGCATCAAAGGCGGTCAAATAGTTCTTTCCATTATTATGGATATAACACTTACAACCAAAGATCCTAAAATACCGGATATTAGGAACTTATTCATGTTAAACTTGAAAAGGCGTTTTATTAAAACTTTTGTTTATCATGGACCGGTTTTGAGTATGACATGCTGTATTTATGGCTTCTGCCCAAAGTTTCTTAGAACACCCGAATCGGCTATCATGGATCTTGCAGCTTCCTTAAGGGTTATATTTCTCCTTTCAGCTAATCCATTTTGTTGAGGAGTTCCAGCACTAGACAACTCGTGTCTAATTACAGATTCCTCATGATAAGAAGTTAAAACTCGATTAGTAAATTTAGTGTCTCTATCACTTCTGATTTTATTAATACGTGTTGATTTTTCATTTTGCACTCTTTTAAGCATCTTAATTAAGTTTGGAGTTGCTTGATCTTTGGAAACTAAGAAAATAACCCAAGTAAACCTAGAGTAATCATCAATAATTACTAAAGTGTAATTCATTCCTCCTAAGATGGTTACACTAATTGGTCCAAACAAATCCATGTGTAAAAGCTCTAAGCATCTATAAGATTGAATATTTCCTTTACATTTGAAAGTTGATTTGATTTGTTTGCCTATTTGACACGCAGAACATACTTTATCTTTTCAAAACTTCATGTTAGGAATTCCTTGAAATAACTCTCTAGCAAAAATATAGTTAATTGTTTTAAAGTTCAAATGATTTAGTCTTTTATACCACAACCAGTTTTGGTCATGTTTAGCAATCATGCAAACAGAATTTGGACATTTATTCTTCCATTTTACTTTATATATGTTTCCTACTCTATGCCCTGTCAACAAGCTACTTCCCTGTTGATTCTTAACTAAGCATGTTTTTTCTTAGAATTCAACTGTATATCCTATATCACACATCTGACTTATGCTGAACTGGTTATAGTATAAATTTTCAACGAGTAGCACATTATTTATTGTTAGGTTTCCATGGTCAATCTTACCCTTGCCCACAACCTTACCCTTAGAGTTGTCACCGAAAATTATCTTTAAACCAGATTCTTTCACAATGTTGCTTAACAGTTTGCTGTTTACTGTCATATGCCTTGAACATCCGTTGTCCAGGCCCCATTTAGAGTCCTACAATCGTTTTAATCTGTTTACCCTACAAAATACAATTATTTATACCTTTTGATACTCACATTTAATTGTGTCCACGGTTATTTAGTCCCTTGGGGATCCATACTTGAATTATTCGAATGGATCTCCCAGTGTTAGTCTTAATAATCCTACTAGCATTAAACTTGACATCTCTCTACTTTCCTTTCTATACTTCATTGTATTATGATACAGATCTTTGATAAACTTTTTCTGACCTTTTTTTGGATTCTCGCTTAACCGGTCGGTTGACTTTCCACCATAAGTTATCGGTTGGTCCTACATACTTTAGTTCTTTTTTCGGTTTATTCAAATAATGACCTACTTCATTGTTAGTTGATATACCCTTGACAAAGATTATAAAAGGAAGCTTGTCTTTACTAAGTTATAACTCTTTGCATGACTCATCTGGATTGCTGTTGTCGTAGCCTAGACCGAACTTACATTTAGGAGGTCTCTGATGACTCGTCATCTTGCTCACAACATCTCCAGATTTTGTCCATACATAAATTAAATATTTTGTTCTTTCGTTTTCTCTAGTTTATAGTTGAACTATATCCTTGAGCTTCTCATTCTCATAGGATAGTTCAACTATTCTTCCAGTTTGGTTATTTAGCTGGGTTGGTACAATATTAGAAAAATTCCTGTACTCAATGACCATGTCATTAAGTGCGGTAATCAGATCTTCTCGGATAAATTCCTTAGAGGCAAAGATAAATACATCTTCCTTATTTTCCATGAGGCATCTGATTCCTTCATCGTCACTGTCCAAATCGCTTTGAGACCACTTACTTCCGCTGTCATCCGCTAGAAATGCCTTGTGGATCTCCTTATTTTGATTATTTGACTGATGATCTTCCCTTTGGGTTTGATCGGTTGACTTTCTGTTGTCTCTTCTTGGCTTTGGACACTCTGACCTATAGTGACCTAAAACATCACAATTAAAACAACGAACATTAGCTTTATTACCGTTTGAATAGTTGTAGTTGTAGGAGTTATTGGGTTGATTCTTCTTCATGAATTTTCCAAACTTCCTAGCAAGCATAACCTTTGCTAGGGACTAGGGTCCAACTATTGTTGAAAACTTACACACACGTCGGTTGATAATAACCCTATTAGAGGTTAATATCAGTCTTTATTCTTCGCAAGTTGTCACAAGCTCTTGAACCGAGTTTAAGTGCGGAAGTGTTTGTTTCAACTTGAAGCAACAAATAATCGTTTTAGCAAACAGTAAGGGAAAAAAGACACAATACAAGATTTATGGATGTTTGGAGATAAACTCCTACGTTACCCCGTCTTCTCAAACCTTTGAGAAGGATATTCACTAGAATATTCAATCTGTTTACAACGCGTATGTCAAACAACGAGACTTAGTAACTGCTTATTTTCGACCTTTCAATAGGCTCACTCTGTTGAACTGAAACATATTATGTCAACTTACAATACTCACCACTCACACAGAATATATAATATTGTAATACACTTGAATTTATAACACACACTATTTTGAAAGCTTGAGCGATTTAATAACAAGTATTCGGGTTGCACGAGTTGTAAGATTGAAAGGTTAGCTAGATTTATAACGTGAGCAAGGTACTGAAGCAGATGACTTCCGTCTTCTTAAGTAGGCAAATATATCAACGGATATATTTTCTTCTTCAACGAATATATTTTCTTCTTAGTACTCCTTTCTTGATCGTGATTGGTTGGAGTTCAATGTACTACAATAGATGGGATATCCTTTGATTTTGTTTGTACTATGATAATAAGTCAACATGGCATTAATTGGATTAATGATTTCCAAGGAGTAATCAACATATAATTTTGTCTTCTAATGATTTGGCTGTCTGGAACAATATAGAAGACAACTGCTCCCAATAGACATCATCAAACTTGCATCCAAAATGGCAATTAAGATTAAGTTGGTAGACATCTATTTCCAAGAAGTTTTTCATCAGACTTGCACCAAAGTGGTAATAAAACAATCTGGACACGTGAAGTCTGCTCTCTGCAATTATCGGATGCATTTTGCATAGCACTGATGTGGAAACTACCGTCTGCGCCTTGTATAAACAGTTTTTACATATTACCTGTTCTATTCTTGAAACAGAACCGAGCATACTATCATTAGATAGATGCTACCGAACATATAACCGATATAGAGGAACTACTGATGCTGCATATGATAAGACCAAAGTAAGGATATTACAGGTTCTGTTTCATTTATAGTACCGAACGGATACCCGAACATTCTACCGGTTGCGCTTCATATAAAAACCGAACAGACAACCGATCAAACTACCGGTTGCGCTTCATATATAAAACCAAGCAGAGAACTGATCAGACTACCGGGTGCGCTTCATATATAAAACCGAGCGGACAGTTGATTAGACTACATGTTGTGCTACCAGTTATACTACCGGTTAGACTACCGATAAGACTACCGGTTGGACAACTGGTCAAACTACCGGTTGGACTAGCGGTCAGACTACCGTTTGTGCTTCTTTATAAGTGTTTGCTGATTTTTGTAGCCGTCTTTAAGGGAAAACCAAACAGTTTTAATTCCCGATTTTTCTTTATCTTGCAAAAAATTAACTTGGTTAAGTTCTTTATTAATAATTAATTAATAATAATAATTATTTACCTATTTTATCTAACAATTTCTCCCTTTTTGATTATTTAATCTAAATATTCAAAACCTTGTAATCGTTGGCCATTTATATTAAGTTAATTTTCATTTAATTCTAACACATGCTTAGACATAAATCATTTTTAACCAAAGAGTTGTAAAATGTATTATAATCAAGAATAATATAATGCTTAAATTTTAAGTTATTATTTTTAAAGATTTTAACGTGGCAACTTTTGAAAACAATTATGTAAAAATAATTAGTTTTATTCAAATTTGAATAATTTGGAGATTTATCGTAACCAAATGATAATTTGATTAAATCTTAGTTTAAATTAATCAAACATAATTAATTTAAACAAAGATTATTTATTTGAAAACAAATTCACAAAATAATTTTAGAAAAATAAGTATATGTATGTATGCCAACGTACTTTATACTAGAGTTTCTATAAGGGTTCGTTATTTGGTATGCTTGGGAAAGGCTTTTGCGAAATGTCTTCCAAGCACGTTGAAAACGATGTTATTTTTTAAAAGTCTGACTATCAAAATATTTATTTATTTCCTTCAATTAGTAGTCCTGGGTCCTAAACAAGAGTAAGTTTGAATTACGTAAATAATTGTACAAAATTATTTATAAGTGCGTACCTACGATTGTGTTTATATAAGATTTAGTAGAATTCCTGAAAAATATAAGAAAAGTATTAGATTGTAAAAATAAATTTCAAATGGGGCCTTATTCAAAATATTTGTTTGGGAAATATCCTGAAAATATTTAAAAATCATTTTCTTACCTTTTGAGATTATTTGAAAACAGATCGGGGTTCCGAAATTACCAAAATAATTTTGAATTTTGAAAAGTGGAACCAAATAGGCCTTAAGACCGGAATCCTAAGGCTTTGGTCCGTTTTTATCGGTCAAGGATCGGATAGACTTAGTCTAGACCGATGGTGGGTTAGATCGGGACTCGGGATACTCGGTCAGAGGACTGGAAGGTTCAGTCTTGGGGTTCGGAAGGCTCGGTCCTAAACTCAGATTGTTTGGTCCTAGGTCTGGGAGACTCGACCCCAAATCTAGATTTCTCGGTCGTAGGTCTTGGGAGTCTCGATCCAAAGTCAAACCTCTCGGTCCTAGGTGGGAATCTTCGGTCGAATTTCTCGGTCCTTTCTCAAGAAAACCAGTCATAGGGCTCAGTCCTAACTAAAAAATAACGATCCTAGGTCAATTTTCTCAGTCCTTGGTCTTGGTCAGGACCGATGATTCTCGGTCCTTTTTCCAAGAGAACTGAGTGTTCTTCATTTGTTATAAAGATTACAGGTTCGTATCTTTTGATACAGATCATGAAAAAATGATTTGTAAGTTGCAAACAACTCATATGGATGTAAGGATCATAAACCTTAACCCTAAACTCGATCAATCGAACTCTACAAAATTTGATTTTTCAAAATGGATTTTAAGGAAAAATTTAGGAACTTTTGATTTAGGCCATCTCATGGCATAATTCTTGTTCCAACTTCTTTGAAATTATGTTTATAGTCGAACACAACCGAAACAAGAACATCAATCAAGCTTTGTAACAACTTTTAAAACTGATATTCAAACTCATTATTTTAAAAAACAATTTAGTTGAATCAAACATGATCGAGATGTTTGTTTTATGATTTGGAAATCATCCTAACATGTTTACAAACATGTTAATCGTCTATTTAAATCAAAATTCAAGCTTAAAAGCTCAAGAATAGCAAATTCAAATTTTTTGGATTTTCAAATCAAATTTAGGTTTTTTTATTGACGTTAATTGATGAAATCTCTTTCGACAAAAATCTTAGAAAACATCTACAGATTGATTTCAACTATAGAAAGCATGAAATTGAGCTCTTTAAGATCAACCCCATTAAACTTAGAAAAATCCAATTTTGAATCCTAACTTGAATTACATTAGCTCTGGAAGCTTACTAGTGATTGGAGAACACTCCAATGATCTGTATGAAGTTCTCCGAAGTCCTAGATCGAAGCTTAGATCGCCGAAACGATTTCTTCAAAAAGACATTCGCCGAAGTTCTTCACAATTGTTCAAGTAGGCTGTAATTTGTGGATTCTTTTCGATGGATTAGAAGAAGAACACTGAGAGACTATAAATACCCGAGCTAGGTCGGTTTCATAGTCGAATTCAACTTCGATTTTTCTTTTGAAATTCTTCTTCTCCGTTTTTGTTTTGTCCTTAGCATCCTAGTTCTAGGGTAGCTTTTCAATTCAAAGCTTATGGGTAATGACGGTGAGTAAGAGACTTGCACATTGGTGAAAAAATAGAAGGATATTGTTGAGAAATAGAGGAGATAAGATTTCTAGAAGGATCGCAAGAGTCGATCGTGAGTCTCCGGCGTTCTCCCTATCGGTCGGGAAACACGAACAAAATGATGTCATTTCATTTAATATGAAACGCGTCGCTGCGTTCCATTGGCGGTCCGTTACAATCGGGCATCTGACTAACGGGGTTAGCGTCTCGTTTGTTGATCTGATGTGGAACCGGGCGCGCACGTGCTTGGCCACAACTGATTGTGTAGCATCTTTCTGAGCGCTAGATGAAAAATCAATGCTGATTCGATAGATATAATTCCTCCTGCAACCAATTCTCTTATTTTCGGCCACACTGAATTATCAGTTTTTATTTTTAATAAAAGAGTTATTTGAAATTGAATTTTAACCATTTTCTTTTGTTTCTTCACCAAAATAGTACACAAAAATATTTTTGACAACATAATAAAAATTATATTTATTTATTTTATTTTTGGGTATTTTTTGAGTATTTTTGGTTATTTGTTTAGTTATTTTAAACCATAAACTATACATAATTTATGTTTAAAATTATAATTAAATTATTTAAATCATTTTTTAGATTAATTTCGTAAATAAAAACAATATTTTAATCCCAAATTAATTTTGATTTTTTTATTTAGGGTTTAATTATCAAAATATTTAGCCTTAATTTAATTTAATTTAATTTCACCCTCTCCTTTTGATTATTTTAAATTTAAAAATTAAAAATATTATTTAAATATTAATAATATAATCATGAATTTGGGTATATCAAATTTTCATTTTCATGCTTGCACCATTGTTAAGGAACAATATCATGCTTAAGACACTAAATAATTTTAAATCAAAACAATAGAATGCTTAGACTCTAAATCATTCTAGATCAAATGTTTTAAAACCTATAATTATATTATAAAAAATATAGAGTTTTGATATTTATACTTATAATCTTTAGTCACTCTCTTATATAAAATATACAGATAAAAAAATAATAAAATATATCTACTAAATACTACTTAAAAACAATATAAACTATATTAAACCGTTTAATCAAAAAAATATCTTTAAACTATAAAACTAAATAAGTTTTAGAAATTTCAAAAACTTCAAAACTAAATCAATTTCATAATTAATTTTTAATAATATTATATTTATTTCATATTCATTAACTACATATTCATTATCAATTCAATCAAATGGAATTATTACCTAACAAAAAAAAATTTATTTATAAAATTATCATTAAATATATATAAAGAAAAGTAATCAGAGAAAATAATATAATTTATATATATATAATTAGAAAATATAACTAAATTATTAAGTGAGAAAAAAATGAATAGGAGAAAAATAAAAGTTTGGTACATCATATTTAAACTTAATAGAAATATAATTAAATAAAAATTATATCAATTTATCTAATTAAATAAAGTTATATAATTTTATATCATATTTTCTTTTTCTCTACATTATATAAACTTTTTCATTGAGAATATATTAAATATTATTTTATAAGAGAGCGTAACATTTAAATTATATATATATATATATATATATATATATATATATATATATATATATATATATATATATATATATATATATATATATATATATATATATATATATATATATATATATATATATATATATATATCCTATGATCTAGGACAGGTTCTCTGAACTCAATTCCCCTTATCGTTCTCATTTGAGCAAATGAAGAGAAGCTCTTTGGCAGTATTTTCACTGGAACTTTTTCCACTTCTACATTGAGACCAGCCGAGGAGTACAAAATCACTTGCGGGAAAGACAAAAGAAAGATATATTCTTTATTTGTGGCTACATCAGCAACCTTATTATCACTTTGATCCATTGAGGAGACCACAACTAGAGTTGGAACCTCCTTCTAAATAATTGGAACATTATTAGTTTCACCGGTCGTAGCTTCTAGCTGTGCGATTTGCAAAGAATCAAACTGGTCGGTTTGAGGAATTTCTAAACGATCGGTTTGGGGGACGGTTTGACGACCATCATCTTGCTGGTCGGTTTGGGAATCGTCCAACCGATCGGTTTGAGATGCAAATGACCGATTAGTAGCAACAGGGTCGACCTCCTTGGTTGTAATATCAATAACTACCGATTGAACCTCTAAAATGCAGGCTCAATCGGAGTGACATGAGTCACTAATCTTTTCCCTTGAACTGGAATATTTATCGGCATAAGAGAGGCATTAAAGATTGGAGGAATAGGAATGTTTACCTCTAGTTGAGTTCTTTTTCGGGATGAGGTGATTTCACTAGTTACATCGGGTCCGATTTTGGCAATGCTATTGGTACTTGAAGTATACTCAATCCCTAATTTGAGTCATTTTGCAAATGCGGCACGGGTAGAGGTATATATACACTTTGAGTCGCCCATCGATTTTCCGCCTGCCGATTTCGCACCGGTTGTTTTACCACCATTGGACTACTGTCCGGAGGCCTAATAATTAGACTCCTTGGATTTCTTACTCCTGGTAATATATCGAGCAATAGTGATAGAGGACATGATCTTGTTGGGTTCAAAGGTGTACCTGGACCGGTGGGTACATTTAATATCCATCCTATCTGGACTGAGAAACCCAAACTCCTTTTGGTGTGGGGAGACATCATTTCGCATAGGATGTTGAACAATACATATCCCCACTTGACGTCTTCACCCCTGACTATAGCAGTCATCATTTCGAATTTAGAATTGGTAATTGAATCGTAAGCTCATCCTCTTCCCTGGAGCGCTTAAGCATCGATATCGCAAATAATGCGATACTCGCACTTTAGGTCCTTTTTCATTCCGCTGCAGTTGACTGGGACATCGCTATTAGAAAGATGTGATTGCATTACGGACAATACACTAGATGGAATTTGTTTAGAGAAGTCCTATCCTTTTGTCGGGAGCTTCAGAATCTTAGCGAATATTTCTTCTTTAAGAGTGAACTCCGTATCATTCACCTTGGAATAAAAGGAATCGTCGACTATCTTCACCGAGTTGAAGAATGTCAGTAATGCTTCATCGTAACTTATAAATGTGCCTTCCAAGAACTTTCTAAGGCTGGAGGCCTCGATAGATCTGAATAGTGTCTTCATCTTCGGTATTCCTGATTCATAGATGAACTCAAAGTTCACCTGCATCACATTGTTAGAGAAAGAATTATCTTTAGCCATAGCGGTAGACTTAGAAGTACATAAGATGATCAAGAGTATTTTCTAGAGAGAAGGAAGAGCGAAAAGGAAATTTATGGTTTGCAAGAGAACGTGAAACTAAAACTTCGGCATGCACTCTATATTTAAAGAGATTGACAAAACGTGTTTCAAACCACTCTAAGAGAAAGTGAACCGTCACTTTAATAGCGCGTGTTTTGCAAGCGTTTTAAATGAAAGTCAAAAGTCTCCATTTTTGAAAGGAAAAATGTATTTCCAAGACTATCTCATTATGATTTAATATATTAATCATGAATATTCTATTACATTCATTTTAATAAAATAAAATTTATAATAAATTTAATAAGACAAAAATTACTTAATAACACATAACTTCATTAAAAATAAATTTAAATAACCGGTTCACATATGACTTAAATTTAATAGTAAATTCATTTCCCCACCCCTAATTGACCACAAAAGAAAGATTAAAAAAAATTCTAATGACATGGGGACCCTAGGAAAATTTCTTTCTTGGTCTTTGCTTTTTCTACACTAGTGATATAGTCATAGACTTTTTCATTGGTCAAGACATATGAGGGTTTTATGCCAATTTCGGGTTCAACACGAGCATCGATATCGAAGAAGAATGTACTAAGTTGAGCAACATATCTAGTCAGCATTCTTTGAGAAAAGATCATTCTCTTCAAGTTGTCGAAAATGACTTTTGACCAATTAATTGGGATACCTCTGGTAATAGACACCATCATTTTAAATGTCTTTTTGGAATATACATTTGTAGATTCTTTAGCCAAAAGAGATTTTGAGATGATATCGTTGAGTAGTGAAAACTCAGTCATTAGGGAAGATTTGATCCCATGAGTTTCTACTCGAACTGAAGTGTTAGAAAAGATTAGTGACATCTCATAGATAACGTCACTCGGAGATGTGGGAAAATCTGAGAATCCTTCAGTTGGAAGTTTAAAGAAATGGGCAAAGTCTTCTTTAGAGAAGAAAAATTCTTCTCCTCTTACTTTGGCATGATATAACTCTCTTCAACCACCCTTGCATTCTCAAAGAACTCGAAGATGATGTCCTCGTAAATTATAGATGATCCCTCGAGAAATTTATTCAATCATGAATTCTTGAGGGATTCGAACATGGACGTTATCTTTTCATCCATGACAAATTAAACATATTTGAAATCGATGATTAAGGTGTTATGAGAAAAGACCTCCATTTCTTGATTTCGAGAGAGGAGAATGATTTTTATTTGTAAAAAGAATTCTAGATTGATAAAGGATAGAACTTAGAATTATTTAAAGGAATTTTAAGACGATTTAGATGTGTAGGTTACTCTCAATAAAGATATCATTAAATAGGAGGATATTTATTAAAATTTCATCCTAAAGTCCATTGATAAAAGGAAAGTATCCATTATTCATGTTAGTCATTCTTTTGAACATTGAGAGACACGTGTCTTCAAGTTGAGATATGACTGTTTAGTTTCTAAAAGGGAATATTCATAGACAGATAATGACAAAATAAGATAACTTTCCCATTTTGATCCGAAGATGAGACTACCAAAACTTTCATGTAAATAGAAAAAGTAGTTATCTTCATATCTTATATTTATGGGATCAGTTATTTAGATTTGAGGAAAAACCGCTTCCACTTAAAATGTATACTTAATCGAGCAGTATTTATTCAAATTGTAAATAACCGATCGAATTAAGTTCCAAGTTGCTTGAGCTGTTCGGTTTGATCTAAAGTTGTTTCAGTCGAATGATCTGGTTGGTTTCAAAAGGAGAAAACCGTCTGATTTTATCTGTCTTATTAATTTACCAAGTAATTTTCCATCTAAATTTATGCAAACAAATATTATGAAATTATGCAATCAAAACTTTTTGAGAAGCGAAGGCTTCTCCCTAGATTTATGCACGGTATTTTTATGAGAACGATTGCAATAAAACCATTTTGAGAAGCCGAGGCTTCTCCCTCAATACATGTCGTAGTTTATATGAAAATAAATGTAATAAGAACATTTTGAGAGATAAAAAAGTTCTCCCTAAGTGCATTCCGTATTTTAGAAAGCTCAGGTAAGGTATACAAAACCCAAAATATTTCCAAAGTAAGAAAACTTAGTTTCTTGGAGTGACTTGGTGAAAATGTCGGCCACTTGTTGATCGATTGAGACATATTCCTACCGAATATGCTTCTACGCCACATGATCTTGGATGAATTGGTGTCTGAAATCTATGTTCTTGGTCCTTGAGTGCAACACCGGATTGTAGGTTATGGCAATGACACTAGTGTTGTCATAGAAGATTGGGGATTCCTCAGCCTGAATACCAAAATCTTTCAATTATTGTTGGATTCATAGTAGCTGAGCACAGTAACTACCAGCAACAAGATACTCTACTTTAACTGTTGATGTTGCAATGGAGGTATGTTTCTTGCTGTACCAGGAGACAAGTCAATCATCAAGAAATTGACATGTTCCACTGGTAATTTTCATGTACACCTTACAACATGCATAGTCTACATTAGAGTAGCTAATCAAATTGAAACTAGAATTTTCGGTTACCATAGTTCCACATTTTGAGTGTTCTTAAGATATTTCAAAATTCTTTTAGCAGCTACATAATGAGATTGTTTGGGATTAGCCTGATATCTCCCACAGACACCAACAACGAATAGAATATCTAGCCTGCATGTTGTTAGATAGAGTAGAGAGCCAATGATCCCACGATAGGCACTAATTTCAACGCTTTGACCATCTTCATTTTTATCAAGCTTGATCGATGAGATCATTCGTGTTGAAGTAGTAGAGCAACTCTCCATGCCAAACTTCTTCAGCAACACCTTTGTGTACTTCACTTGGTTGATGAAAGTGCCTCCTTCAAGTTGAGGAACTTGAAGGTCTATGAAGAAGCTTAGTTCCCCCATCAATCTCATCTTGAATTTATCTTTCATTATCTTAGAAAATTTCTCACACGGCTTGGAGTTCGTTGACCCAAAAATAATGTCATCAACATATATTTGAACAAGTAAAATATGAGAGTCTTTTTCAAATTGAAACAATATCTTATCAATAGATCCAATAATCAAATCATGATCAAATAGAAACATAGTAAGAGTATCATACCATGCTCTAGAAGCCTTCTTAAGACCATATAATGTTTTATCTAATCTAAAAACATGACTCATCAAGGCAGGGTTTTTGAAACCGGGAGGCTACTCAACGTAGACCTCCTCATTTATTATTCCTTTAAGAAAGACATGCTTAACGTCCATTTGAAAAACCTTGAATTTTTTAAAAGAAGCAATTGCTAGAAAAATTCGAATAGCCTTAAATCTGGTAACATGAGCAAATGACTCCCTGAAGTCAATGCCTTCCTCCTATTTGTAGCATTGGTTCACTAGTCTAGCCTTGTTCCTCGTGACAAACCATCTTCATTAAGTTTGTTGCGAAAGACCCATCTGGTTCCAATGACAAATTGGTTAACTGGTCTTGGAACCAAATGACATACTTTATTTCTTTCGAACTGGTTTAGCTCCTCTTGCATTACAAAGATCCAATCTTGATCAAGTAGTGCTTCATCAACCTTCTTAGGCTCAATTATTAAGATGAAAGTAGAGTTCTCATACTCATCTAATGATTGATGTCTGGTCCTCAGAGTTGCAGAGGGGTAACCTATTATCAGCTCAGGTGGATGATTTCTCTTTCATTTGAAGTTTGGTCCCGAAACATTTTCTAACTGACCGATTATTTGGTCAAGATTTGATAGACATGTTGGTTGATCAGAATCTGACCGACCGATTTTCTCAGAGTTATCCAGACTATAAGTAGCCTGTTGAAGTGCGGTCTGATCTTGTTGAGTTTCAACATTCTCAGTCTGGTTAGAAGCAATGTTTCGATTGACCTCTACTTCATCATCGCTACCAGACTGAAGATTGACATCCTCTATTCTGGTAGACAAATCAATGGATATAGAGGTGTTACTTTCGATAGATTCATCAAACACAATATGAGATGATTCTTCAACAATTAGAGTTTTCTTATTATACACTCTTTAAGCTTTACTAACTGAAGAATATTCTAACATAGTATCAACATCAGATTTCACGTCAAAAGCGGTTAAATAATCTTGCCATTGTATGAATGTAACATTTACAACCAAAAATCGTAAAGTATTTAACATGAGGAGTTTTGCCATGGTAAATCTCATAAGCCATTTTGTTAAATCTTTTATTAATCATTGACCGTTTTTGAGTATGACATGTTGTGTTTATAGCCTTTTCCCAAAGCTTTTGAGCCACTCCGGAGTCGGCTATCATTGATCTAGCCGCCTCCATAAGGGTTCTATTTCTCCTTTCAGCTAAATCGGTTTGCTGTGGAGTTCTGGAACTATACAACTCGTGTCTAATACATGACTCCTCAAGATAAGAAGATAGAGTCCTATTAGTGAACTCAATACCCTTATCACTTCTAATTTTATTAACGCTTACCGATTTTTCATTTTGCACTCTTTTTAGCATTTTAATCAAATTATGAGTAGCTTTATCTTTAGAAGCTTAGAAAATAACCCAAGTAAACCTAGAGTAGTCATCAATAATTACTAAGGTATAGTTCATGCCCCTAAACTAGTTATCTTAACTAGACCGAAAAGATCCATATGCAGAAGTTCTAAGCATCTTTCAGTTTGAATGTTACATTTACTTTTAAAAGTTGACTTGATCTGTTTGCCCATCTGGAAAGAAGAACAAACTTTATCTTTAGAAATTTTCAATTTAGGAATCCCTTCAACTAGCTCTTTAGAACAAATGGAGTTAATAGTCTTAAAGTTTAAGTGATTAAGTCTCTTATGCCAAAGCCAATTTTGGTCGTTCTTAGCTATCATGCAAATAAGATTAGGTGATTTGTTTATCCAATTGACCTTATAAACATTACTTGTCCTATAGAGACATAGAGTGTGTAAGTAAGAATATGTCTAAGTACTTGCCTTTTCTTTTAGACGACCTCGTCTAATAGACTGATTAAAGCTTTAGTCTGTATGTATCTTTATTTATACAATAAATTTCCCTATCAATTTATGCATGTACAAAAAGAATAAATAAATATTTTGAGGTCCTTAAGACCAAAAATATTTTAAGACAGAAAACACTTAGTCCTATGGAGTGGCAAGAGCCACTGTTGATCTTCTAGAGCATGTACTCAGAAGAGTATGCTCCAAGCTTTCTTCCTGCAGCTTCCCTGTATCACCCACACAAGAAAATATTTACAAACTTTGGTACCCACATTCACTTGGGTCCTCGATCAATCAGTCCCTTAAGAATCCATATTTGAGTTATTTTTATGGATTTCTATTTTGTATTGTGATTAATGCGTATGATTTTGATTTAGCAGACGTCTTTCTGCTAGCCACTGATCCCTTAGCTTTAGAGGATGATTTTCTTTGAAAACTCATTGACTTCTTGTCAGGTTTTAGATAGCCAGACATGCTAGTTGCATCTAACTTGTTTTTCAGCCAGCTAACAGTCGGTGAAACATAAGTTATTTCATCATTTAAAGCTAACTCCTCATAAATTGGATTAGTTTGAGTGTCAGTTAGACTCCCTTTGACAAAGCTTAATGGCTTAAGCTTGTTAGTTGCTGAGTTTAACTTTTTATAGGACAGGTTTGGGTCATTGCTATCAAATCCTAAACCGGATTTAGATCCAGCAGGTTTCAACAAACTAATATGGTATTTGACATCTTCTCTAGACCTTGTCCAAGCGCTAACGATATAGTTTAATATTTTGTTTTCAGAAGATAGAATTTGTATCTGTTCTTTGAGCATCTCATTCTCAGATGAGATCTCGACCTTGCCATTTTGAATAATGTTTGATTCTAGAGTTTGAGATAAAATAGGTTGATACACTTCAGAGGAAGATTTTATTTCATTTTAGGATTTTGATAGCTTTCTTTACTTTATGACCATGTCATTTAGTGCAACTACTAGTTCTTCACTTGAAAAATTTTCAGAAGAGAAGCAAATACCACAGATTCCTGAGCTTCTTCTTCTTTTTCCATGAAGCAAGCAACCTCGTCATCATCACTATCGCTGGATGAAGAATGAAAGGATCGGTGGCACCAATAGACACAAGAGTCTAACTATTGACGACAACTTAGTACAAAAATGGTTTGATAGAAATCTTGTTAGGGATTTGTATCACTTTTTATTCTTCACAAACCCTTGCAAACTCTTTAACGATTCAAGTGCGGAAACGTTTGCTCATGATTGAAGCTAATAACCGATGAAAGAGAAGATGACAGAATGTAAATGACATAAAGAGATGTTTATGGATGTTTGGAGCAAAACTCACCTACGTCACCCCTTCTTCCAACAACTGGAAGGATTCACTATAGTTTTCTTAGAATCAAATACAGTTGCAAATCTAGCTCACCGTTGAACAAAACAGACTGTGTTCAACTTACAGTATATTGAAGAATATCACTCAGCTAGACAATACTTTGATTCTATCTCTTTCTTGATGTACAAACACAGTAAAACAAGAAAGCAATTCGTGAGATTGTAAGTTCAGTAGTTCGTTCGTGCATCAGCTTGTATGTCACACTCTGCTCATCCGTTGTACTTGAAGATCTTTAAATAGAGAACAGGTACAAATGGTCAAATCTTCTACAATGACACGTGGCGAATACCAATTGGAGAGCCTCCATAGTACACAGGTACAGTAGACACTAAGCACCATGAACGTGGCCTTACCAATCTGGTAGTGTGCCGAATATTCTTCTAGGATTGTCCTACAAAAAATAAGTAGTGGAAAGAATATTTGCTTACGTGACATTAATTCATTGGATGTAACTGGATGTCGTATTGATCTGCACGGATACGTGGAGCAGGAGTAAGATACAGCTAGTTGATCGTGGGTGGACGGATGCTAGCTTCAAGAACTGCCGAAGCAAGACATTAGACGTGATCCAATTAGACTGACAAGTCTAATGAAGTTAGACGCACCCGTATAATAGTAGGATCCATTAGACCACCAAGTCTAATGGAGTTAGACGACACGTCGAACTTCGTGTCCCTTTAGACTAATCTGAAGGAGTTAGACTGCACGTCTGACTACGTATCCGTTAGACTGCACGCCTGACTACGTATCCGTTAGACTACATGTCTAACTACGTATCCATTAGACCACCAAGTCTAATGGAGTTAGACAGCACGTCTAACTACGTATCTGTTAGACTGCACGTCTAACTACATCTGCTAGACTGCACGTCTAACTACGTATCTATTAGACTGCACGTCGAACTACGTATTTATTAGACTGCATGTCTAACTACGTATCTGTTAGACTACACGTCTAAGTACGTATCTGTTAGACTGCACGTCTAACTACGCATCTGTTAGACTGCACGTCTAACTACGCATCTATTAGACAACACGTCTAACTACGTATCTGTTAGATTGTATGTCTAACTACGCATCTGTTAGACTTCACGTGTAACTATGTATATATTTGACTGTATGTCTAACTACGTATCTGTTAGACTGCACGTCTAATTATGCATATGTTAGACTGCACGTCTAACTACGCATCTGTTAGACTGCACGTCTAACTATGTCGCGTCTAATAGCCAGTAAGTCTAAGTCTAATGGACCTCATTCAGACTTAAGTCTAAGTTAGCACATTTTGATGCACTTGTACAAAAACAATTAGACGACATAGTTTCCTTCTTATTTAAGTTTTATACAAACTCATCACTAAATAATTTGACCCAACATTTTCCCCCTTTTTGATGATGATGTTAAAACTTTGCTCTATTAAAATATTAGATAAACACCCATCAATTTAAGGAACGAATGAAACTTGTTCGCAAACTACAGAAATAGGTTCCAAGAACCAATATTCCAAAACCAAGTTTAACAAAGAAAGAAGCCAAGTTCAAAACCCAAGTTCACAAACCAACAAAAGAAAGTTTAGAAGACGAGAAATTATTGATCTCCCCTTTTCACGACTAGGTAGATGAATCCTTCACCGCTAAATCCTTCACCGCTTAGAAGGTTTCGAAAAGGAGGAAGAGAACGGCCACCACGACCACTTCCACCACCACGATCACCGTTGCGACCTCCACCTCTTTTGGTTGGATTGCAACTTCCATCACCATTTTTTTCTCCTTGATCTGGTGCCGGTTGAAACACCACCACCTCCTCTACTACTACCACCACCTCTAGAACTACCTCCCCCCTTTTTAACATAATCATCGCCATGGGATATGAGGTTCTTCTCTTTATTAGCAGCTAATTCAGCATCTTCTACAGCCTGAATTTTCCTTGTAAAAGAATCAGCTTGTTCCAATCGCTCAACATTAGCTCTACTCATATTACCCTATATCTCAACCATTTGACTTTGAAGCAACCTCACTCCATCCATAAGTTCTTGATGAAGTTCAATGGAATTTTCCCTTTCGCAGTCATACAAATCGGTCTGTCGTTTGAAGAAGTTCTTTTCGAATTTGGCGTATGTTTTGTTTAGGACATTGATCTCGTACGTGTTCCTCTTCATGGTTTCCTCCATTTCATTATGAGTTCTAACAAGAGAGGCAAACTCCTTCTTGTTAGATTTTTGATTCTGTAAGATCTTCACCATGTTGGATTGCAAATGCACAACAGTTTTCTGAAGGGTACCCATCATTGTTGTCATAGACTTCATATGCTTTGCACCACTAGAAGATGTTCCTTCATTTGATGAAATCTCTTGAGAATCTGCTGGAGCGGTCCGAATTGGACTGATATGAGTGTGAATCTGCAGGGATTGCTTCATCCTTCTCCGAATCACTTTGATCGAGAAATCTCGCATCTGACTGAGAGCACCTCGCAACCCGATCGAGGACTCTTCACACCTGACCGATAATCCTTAGCCTACAACCGAGAGCTCCTTGCACACTCATCGAGAGTTCCTCATACCCTGACCGAAGATCATTAGCCTAGGACTATGAGCCTCCAGCATCCAACCGAGAGCCTCCTACACCACGACTGAGAGCTCCCGCACCTCGACCGAGGGAACTCACACCTAGGACCGAAGAAAATGACACCCAAGATCGTGAGGGTAGGTCCTAGGGCATGTTTTGTTGGAATTTTAATATTTAATTTTTTTATTTTGGAACCACAAAACATTTAAAAAAAATCTGAAAAAAATATATAATAATTTCAAAATGTTTTTTTGAATATTTTCATAAAAAGTATTTGGTATAGGTCTGTTTAGAATTTAGTTTTAAATCATAATGTCTTAAACTAATATTTTTTCATGTTCTTTCCTCATCAATCGTCGACATCAATCTTAGGTACCAACATTTAAATATCATTCTAAAATTATAAATGCAAGAAAAACATGTACATGTATAAGACCTGAAAAATAATTTGTTAAATAAAAGGTTTTAGATTATAATTTATGAAATAACTTTGATAATAAATGGATAAAACTAAGTTTTAATTATATATAAGTTAAATTTTATATATAATCGTTAAGTCATATCAATTATATTAATATATATAAATATAAAACCAAGGTGTTGTAATACATTAATATGTAATCTCGCCTGTCACACAGTTGACCCGGGTTCGCCTGTCACCAAGGTGTTGTAATACAATAATTGGAGTTTTATTATTTTAGGGAAGCGACCGAGCGGTCAAATTAATGAAGAAGCGCGTTCGGTTCGGCTGAATGCAAGTTCAGTTGTGCGTGTCAGGTTCGACTAGATGCAAGTTCGGTTGTGCACGTTTGGTTTGGCTATCTCTACAGTACATTCAGGTGGATGTTTGGAAAAAACGAAGTTGAGCAAAAACCAAAGTTGAGCAAATACCGAAACTGCCACATATGCGAGAAAATACCGAAGTTGAGGAAATACTGAAACTACCACGTATGCACATCCGACTGATCGAAATGAACAGTGCATCCGACAAACCGAAATTTCCACGTATGCGCATCTGGCTGACCGAAATGAACATTGCATCTAACAAACCGAAACTACCATGTATGCGCATTTGGCTGAACGAAATGAACAATGCATTTGGCAAACCAAAACTTCCATGTATGCGCATCTAGCTGACCGAAATGAATAGTGCATCCGACAAACCAAAACTGCCATGTATGCGCTTTATTCAAATTGTCTGTGTTATACTATCATCTACACCACGATCTTAGGAATATTCTCTAATGTACTATACTTGCACACATCCAACGGAAGGAGGACAAGTTTCCATTGAAGAAGATTTGATCGTTGATGTGCCTTGGATATAAAAAAATATCAAAGGCAAAACAAAAAAAAGACTTTGATGCTCTAGACTCTCTTGCTAATTAAAAACTCTCTCTTTACAAATATGTATTCAAGCTTTTACCTTAGCATTTTTCTGTGAGAGATTGTTCATTCCGAAAAGTATTGAATCACTTTTCTTTAATTGTGAGCTCTTTGTAAGTTGAATAGATAGTATCTATTCAACAAGTGTTGTGTGAGCTAGGAGTTCAGAAATAGACATTGTTTAAGACTTGGTTTCTAACTGAAATTGTGTAGAGGTGCTATTTAAATTTAATCTTCTAGTGGAATCCTTCTCGAGGTTGAGAAGAAGGGGTGACGTAAGAGAGTTTGCTCCGAACATCCATAAGCAATATTTGTGTCTTGTGTTCTTTACATTCAAAATTTTCCAACTCTTTTTCTTCCGCTTCAAGTTTAAACAAATAGTTCTGCACTTGACTTCGTTCAAGAGTTTGTGAAGACTTGTGAAGAATAGAAACAAATATTAACTTCTAACAGAGTTAATATCTAAGTGAAGGTTTTTCAAGGTTAATAATACTTGGTCAACCCTCTATTATTGTTGACTCATTTCCTAACAAGTGGTATTAGAGCGAGTGTTTTCTGTTCTCATGCAATCAGATATTATCATGTCTTTCTCAAAAAAACTCCCAATGTTCAACAAGGAAGACTATGATGATTGGAAGATTTGCATGCAGGTGGATCTGGCCACCAAAGATGACGATATGTGGTTCGTTATAACTGATGGCCCGATAAAGATTGAGAAGCCATGATGCAACTAGACAACCAAAGATAAGAAAATGACCAATTTAGACAACGTGGCCAAAAACATCTTGTACAAAACTCTTGACAAGAACATGTTTAGCAAAATCTAAGCAGGTTCCACTGCTAAGGATATATGGTTGAAGATTACTCATGTTTGTGAGGGCAACAGACAAACTTGAGAGAATAAGCTCATGGTTACCACTCAAAAGATTGATAACATCAAGATACACCCAGGGGAGTCGATGAACGAGTTTGACGAACGTTTCACCAGCATTGTCATTGAACTTTCCACTCTGGGAAAGGTCTATGGAAAAAAAGAAGTCACCGTTAAGGCGTTGAAGGCTTTTCTCAGTGCTTGAGACATCAAGTCAACGGTGATGAGAGAGTATAGAAACCTCCACAAGATGGAGTTGCACGACATGTTTGCCGATATGAAAGTCCATGAATTCGAGATGAACTCTACGAATGAATATGATACCTCATCCTCGACCACGACTAACGTGTTGGTGTCCGATTTTGAGTTAGCTGTTCCATCATCCATCAAGTCAGCTGAGCAGATCAGCGAAGATGACTTTATTTGTCAAGAATTTTGGCAAATATATGAGGAATAATCAATCTAACTCTTCTTTATATAATAACTATAATGACTTTAAGGCTAACATAAAGTGTTTTAATTGTGATACTCTAGGTCACTTCAAGTTCGAATGCCGAAAGACAAGGAAAGACGACAAGAAGCCTACTGATCGAGAATATAAGGCGAATCATAAAACATCCAAGCATAAAAAGAATCAGAAGATGTTGATGGCTGAAGAAAGCAAAAGTAAATGGTCCAAAAGCGATTCCGACTCAAGCTAATCCAGCGACATCAATGATAAGGACATCAAATGTTTCATGGCGAACGATGATGAGGTATTTGATTTCTCCTCTAAAGAGTTCATTTGGGAAGACTTGATTATTACACTCAATGACATGGTCATTGAGTATAAGAAATTATCTGATCTCATTTCAACTCAACCAGACAACATGATTAGTAAGACAAATTAACTATCCTCTGAGAATGAGAAGTTCAATGAGACAGTTCAAATGTTGACTAAAGAAAACGAGAGAGCTAACTACGTGATTGATGCATGGACAAAATATGGGGATGCAGTCAATTAGATGATAAGTCAACTAAGGCCTTCCAAATGCAAATTCGGTCTAGGATATGACAATAACAACCCAAACAAGTCCACCACGAAGTTGAAACCTATCAAAGTCAAACTTTCTTCAATATGTTTTGTTAAGGGACAATCAACTGAAAAGGGAACTGATCCAAGACGTGATAATTTGAGTTCAAATGATGAAGTGAATTATGTTAAGCCAACTTCAAGCTTGTTGAAACTTAAGAGAAGGACAACCAGTTGGTATGGCAAGGAAAAACATGACAGTTAGTCAAGACATGTTTACCAAAAATAATGATTTGAAGCTAAAGAATCATTAACATGTAGTAAGAGATTTACCAAATTTACCACACTCACACACAATGGGAAATCCATAAGCATAATTAAGGTATGGATTCCCAAGGGACTAATCCATCACGGACCCAAAGAAAAATGGGTACTAAATTTTCTACTGTCTATGAATGCAGATAAAATAGGACTACAACGTGGAAGGTTATGCATGATATCTGGACAACCGACTGCTGACAAACATAACATATGACAGGCAACAAGCATGAAGTGGTTAACATCCTCACGAAGCCATTTCCCGAGTCTATGTTTTCTTACCTTAGAAATATTTTAGGAATGTTAGATTACGATAATGCCTAAACTTATTTAATTATAAATTCGCCTGGTTTTGATAATTTAGTTTAAATAATCAAAAAGGGAGAAATTGTTAGAATGAAGTTAGTAGTTTTGATAATTTATTCTCAACAATCAAAAATAGAAAAATTGTTAGACTAAAGTTTTAATTAACTTAGGATAATTAACCTAATCGATTTTATAAGTTATAAATGATTTCACTTGGTTTTGATAATTTAATTTAAATAATTAAAAAGGGAGAAATTGTTAGATTATAATTTATGAAATGGCTTTGATAATGAATGGATAAAACTATGTTTTAATTATATATAAATTAAATTATATATATATATATATATATATATAATTGTTAAGTCATATCAATTATATTAATATATATAAAGATAACAACAAGATGTTATAGTTTAGTGGTAAGTACTTCCTCCTGTCACACTAGTGACCAAAATTTGAATCTTACCAGGTGCAAATAATAATTGGAGTTTTATTATTTTTGGGAAGCGACCGAGCGGTCAGATTAATGAAGAAGCGCGTCTGGTTCGACTGGATGCAAATTCAGTTGTGCGCGTCCGGTTCGGCTCTCTCTATAGTGCATTCGACTTGATGAGGAAAAACGGAAGTTGAGCAAATACTGAAACTGCCATGTATGCCGGATGACCGGAATGAACAATGCATCCGACAAATCGAAACTGCCACGTATGCGTAATCATTCAAATTGCAAATAATGAAACTGCCACGTATGCGCATCCGACTGACCAAAATGAACAATGCATCCGACAAACTGAAACTGCCACATATGCGCATCCAGTAACCCGAAACTTCCACATATGCGCTATCATTCAAATTGAATGTGATATACTATCATGTACACTACGATCTCAGGAATGTTCTCTGATGTAGTATCTTGGCACACATCCAATGGAAGGAGGACAAGTGTCCATTGTAGAAGATCTGATCGTTGTTGTGCCTTGGATATAAAAGAATATCTAAACAAAAAGTAGACTTTGATGCTCTTGATGCTCTAGGCTCTCTAACTAATTAAAAATTTTCTCTCTACAAATATATATTTAAGTTTTTGCCTTAGTCTTTTTCTGTGAGAGATTGTTCATACCGAAAATCATTGTATCAATTTTCTTTAATTTTGAGCTCCTTGTAAGTTGAATAGATAATATATATTCAACAAGTGTTGAATAGATATTATATATTCAACAAGTGTTGTGTGATCTAGGAGTTCAGAAATAGGCAGTGTTTAAGACCTATTTTCTTATTGGATTTGTGTAGAGGTGCTATTCAAATCAAAACATCTAGTGAAATCCTTCTCGAGGTTGAGAAGACGTGGTGACGTATGAGAGTTTGCTCTGAACATCCATAAACAAACTTTGTTTCTTGTGTTCTTTACATTCCGAATCTTCCAACCATTTTTCTGTCATTTCATGTCTAAACAAACAGTTTCGCACTTGATTTTGTTCAAGAGTTTATGAAGAGTTGTGAAGAATAGAAACATATATTAACTTCTAACAAAATTAATATCAAAGTAAAGGTTTTTCGCGGTTAACAATACTTGGTCAACCCCCTGTTATTGTTGACTCATTTCCTAACAAAATGTAATAAAACAAATTTTTAAAAGACAATACTTTATAAAGTAGAGACTCTAGTTAAATTTATAAACAAATTTTTTAACGGGAACTTAAAATAATATCTAGTTAAATATGCGTTTGTAAACGTATAATTTTATTAATTTTAAATTAAAAATCAATTGGAGACTCTTTCATCAAATCAATAATTTTTTAAATTAAATATTTTTAATTAATTTAAGATACATATTTCTTTAATCAAATTTGATTATTTTAAATTTAAATGATTATCTAGATTTGATCAAAATTAATTATTGTTATAATTAATTCCAAAATGTTGAGACATATTTTTATAAATATTTCTAAATAATGTTTTATTAAAATGATACTCGATACACAAACCTATATTAAAATTTATCGAAACTCGAGATTTTCCGAGATAAGGTATTTACAGGAGTTACAATACATAATAATCTTGTATCTCTCACTAACATCAAACTTTCAAAGCCTTAACGACAAGACAAACAAAATAAAAACATTGATAATTATATATTAAAAGTTCTTAAGAATTCAAAAGAACTGGATGAACCGAACTTAGATGAATGTTCCAAAGTTCTTGATGACATGTATGATGTGGATGATCCATTATAGTTATACTCTATTGCGAATACAGTATCAAACAGAGAATGGTGGAGGTTTTTAGTAAGAAAAAATTTAAAGCTATAAAACAATGGTTTCTTGTGTTCGAAATAAAGATGAGCTTAATATAAAACTTTTATTAGTTAAATATGGAGACTTTTTTAAAATTTTATATTTGAAAGATTATTTTTTTAGTTTAATTATTTATTATATATAAATATAGTTTATTTATACTGGAGAATTTATGTGTGATGCTCACAGAAAAATTTATAAGCAAAACAATTTAGAAAAAACATACTAAAAAACTAATTTGATATAAAATTGCAATAAATATATCAATAAATTTTTTAAAATATTATCCAATACAATAAATATAAATTTTCAATTTAATTGATATATATATATATATTACTTCAAGCAAGTTATCTGAAAACATGACTCTTAGTATAAATTTCTTTTAACGTACTTTAGTTAGTATAAATTTCTTTTAATCGTACTTTAGATTATTACCATCAAGAAAAGATCTAAAATTTATTAAATTTTGTTAATAAAGAAATGACATACTTTAGTTCCATCAACATTTTTATTTATGAATTAAAAAAAATAATAATAATTAGATATTATTACATAAACTATCATGAATCACATGCATTTACACAAAAAAAAGAATATAAATAAAATATTATTTATGTATATATAATTTAATAAAATGGTTCATATATATATATATATATATAATTATATATATTATAAAATAATTAATATAAATAAAATTATTTATATATATATATATATACAAGTATTTATTAAAAACAATATAGTGAATAAAAAATATAAAAGTAAAACAATTAAATTAAGAAAAATAGTTAATATAGTGATGTATTTAATAAATATAAATAAAAAGAATATTAATATAAAAGGGGACAAATAATCATAAGTATTATATTATATTTATTTAAATATATTCATCAAATAAATTTTGAATAGATTGTTATATATATATATAATTAAATTAATTATAAAATAATTAGGACAAAATAATTATTGAAATATATATATATATATATATATATAATATAATATATAAATATATATATATATATATATAATTATTTGTTACAAACAATATAGTGAATAAAAGTTATAAGAGTTAAAGAATTAAATTAAGAAAAACAATTAAACTATGATTTGATTTTCTAGAGAAATAAAAAATAATATTAATATATAAAGGTGATAAATAATAAAGAAATATTATTATTTTATTTATTTATATATATATATATATATATATATTATTTGAAAATATATTATAATGAAAACAAATAGAATTATTGATATAATATATATATATATATATAATATATATATATAATTATTAATAAAAAAATACTTTTGAACAAAAAAACAAAAAACTTAAATCAAGAAAATTAGTTAAAAATAATGTAATTAGTAAATATAAAGAGAAGTAAAACAAATATTAATATAAAAGAGAGATAAATAATTAAAAAGATTAATATATTTTTATTTAAATTGTTATATATAAATATATATAATTTTATAAAATGGTTCATGTGCATCTAATTATATTATTATTTATTAAAAGTTATATATTAAAAAAAATAATATAAAGGTAAAAAAATTAAATTTTAAAAAAGAGTAATAATAAATATGTATCTAATAAATATGGAGAGAAATAAAACAAATATTAATATAAAATAGAGACAAATATTTAAAATGATTAATTTATTTTTATTTAAATATATCATAAATTAAATTTTGAAAAACTTGTTATATGTATATATATATAATTTTTTTAAATGGACCTTTATATAAATAATAAAATAATTAATACAAATATATATTTTTGATATATATACATATAATGATATTTATTGTGAAGAAAAAATATAAAAATTAAAAAATTAATATAAAAAGGTTAAAATAATGATCTTTTTAATAATTTTAGAAAGTAAAAGAAAATATTAATATTCAAGGTAAATAAACAATCAAAAATTAAAATTTGAATATATATATATATATATATATATATATATATATATATATATATAATATTTGAAAATAATTGATGTATATATATAATTATACAAATTATAATATAATTAAAATAAATAAAATTATTTTAAATATAAAAATTTGACCTAGCTATATTTTTAAATAATATTATTATTTTCAATAATATTAAAATAATATTTTGAATTTTTATATTCAAAATAACTATAGAAAGAATTAAAACATAATTAAGAGTTAATTATTATGATAATTAAATCTAATTAAAAAAATCATTAAAAATTCCAAAAATAATTTGAAATTAAATTATTGTATTTATTTTAATCAAAATATACCAAAGAAGAAGTTTAATATTTAATTGTAATTTAATAATAAATCATGTTTAATTTATTACTTAAAACAATTATATAAATACTCAAAACAAAATTCCCAAAATAACAAAAATAAAATAAAATATGAACATAATTTTTATTATGTTGATATAAATATTTTTAGTGAAATTTTTGATGAAAAAAACATAAAAAATGGATTAAATATTGATTTCAAATAATTCTTTTATAAAATAATAAATATTATAATCTACTGTAACATTTTTTTTTTAATTTTTGCATTAGGACCTGTTCCATTTGATGAGCATCTAAGCATCATCCAACGCCCGCGGGAATGCACCACACATCTGGATGCAGCGAAACCGAGTGTCTACCCCACCGGATCAACTAACGGGTTAGACTAATCCTGTTAGTCAAGGCCACTAACTGCGAATGGAATGCAGACTGCGTCTAATGAAAAGACGACGTTGTTTCAATTTTCTTCCTCGCCGAGAATTGAAGTTTTAATATTTCTTTCCAATTCCCAAATTGATTGGTTCCTCTATATATTCTCTTCATTTTTTTTCAAAAACCCTACAAAAATAAAATAAATATTTTAAACATAAAATCATTTATTTTAAAATCGATTGTAACTAACGTATTCATTATATCAAAAACGAAAGACTTAGTATTTCCCTGAAACAATTTATAATTTTATAAGGAGTCTTCATTTACACATAATTAAGTCTCAAAACATATTACATAATTGTAAAAGAAAAATCAAGTCAAAATTATTTATAATATTAATTTGTTAAAATCAATTTATATACTAATGATTAATTTATTTAAAAAAATCTATTTCAAAATCATAAATACATTTTTGGCTTAATTGTAAAACAAATTTTTTTCCAAAACTAATTAAGTATTTTATAATGATTGTAAGTATAATAATAGCCAAAATTATTTCAATTTAAATTATTACCACCATACTTTTATTAAAAATATGTCATTAATTATTTTGTAACCCAATTTACACATCAATGGCTCTAAAAACAATTTCTCATTTAATAATTCATGAATGAAGAATGTATATGAATTTTGTATAACAATAATTTTAGGATTTTTTAGAATATATACACTATATTATTGAGAAATAAAAAATAAATGTCTATAATAATGGATCAACTTAAGTGAACTGCATTGGTAAGAGGAAAAACTTTGATTGATAAGAAAAGTGAAGCTGAAAAAAACATAATAAGAAAAGTGAAACAACAAGTAGATCAATCAAAATAAAAAATTATAGTTAGAGAAACAAAAAAATATCAGAAGAAAAGAAGACTAATGAATATATGTATAATGAGAATAGACGGTCATCATCACCTCTTCCGTTCATCCCCATTTAGGGGAAGGGAAAGGGGAACACAACCGGTTGAAACAACAGGTTTGTATGGAAATAAAAATCCTGATTGGGATAATTAGGATTTGATATATTTTGAAACAAAGTAATCTTTTCTTCTTTATTTTTTTTTTTTTTTGTATGTTTTGATTTCTACTAATTAGGTTCTTTAGGGTCGTTTGATTGTCATCCTTTAATCATGACTGAGATTTGTATTGCTTTGATTCTTGACCCTCCCACTTTTGGGATTTTAATAAAATGGTTTTAACCATTTTCTCTAAAAAAAAAGGTAAGCTAGATTGAATTCTCGCCATGACCTCTACATTCTCGAGGGACATTTTGAGGTGCTCAGTTGTTGATAACTCATCTTTTCCCTTGATCTTTCACAACACCTTTGATCTTGCCCAACTTTTAAGGCTTGAGCAATTGCCTTTCCATGTTGCTTTTCGACCTATACTTGATCTTTCACCTGCATAAGTTGAAGATTGAGTTCTCTAGTTTTAGCGTACATAAGTTGTTGGGTTAATGGGAGAGTCTAATTGAGGATGAAGAACCAAGACTACCAAATAAATGGTGAGCTATGTCATCCACACATGGATGACCAAATAAAAATACGCTATGTCATCCACACATGGATGACCAAATAAAAATACTTTGTTTCCTTGATATAAAAAAGGTAGTCCTCATATAATGTGACTAGTTAGTTCACTGGATTTTTACAATATCCAGTTCGATGACTTGAAGGTTCTTTTCGTTCAACATTTTCGACATGTTAAGTTTTTTACTTCCTATGCATGTCCTCATCATGATTAGATAGTTAAAATTATTGATGTGAATTGTAATATGTAATACAAAGAGTAAGTGTGTTTATGAATAAATTGAAGAAAATCCATTTATAGAGTTAAATATTTAAGAATTTTACATACCATGAAAAAGTTTAAATGTGCCATCTAATTTTGTATATTTTATTAAATTAATTCATTCCTTCTTTTACAATAATTATATTGGAATAAAAATTATTTTATTTCTTATTTTTATTATACATTTCACACCAATATTTTAAAATAATAATAATAAAGTTATCTAAAAAAATTATTTTCATGAAAGATACCATTCAGGAGATTCGGGCATCTATTCCGTTTACATTTAATTATTGGTTAAGTTCAAAAATTGATAAATCAATATTAAAATAATCGTAATCGTTCCGTTTGTTTGATCTTTTATGTGAAGCAATAATAATGTAATAGTTCACTTTGTTCAATCTATTATCTTATACGATAATTAGTATATGAGAACAAAATATGGTTAGTATAAATAGTTTTCTTATAATATTAGTTTATAAATGTACTATAGAGAATTACTTGATATTTTTGTAATTTGTAGAAATATTATATTTCTACAAAGTTATATAATTAATATAATAACCTAATTATCATTATTTATTCATTTATACTAATATTAATATTATTATAATCTAAATAATTAACTATCAATTATTTGTTAAAATATAATTTATTTATAGTAAATGATTAATTAAATTAATATTTTATTTTATCATTAGTTAATTATTTCATAATATTTATATTATTATATAATAAATATTATGTAATCATTTTACCCAAATAATCTAGTATATATAAATTTTATTTTTTCTCTAAATAATCATAGATCTAACAAGCCCAATTGGAGAGACAAGAATATGAGCCAGCGCCAATGGCAACCTATAAACCTAAAATCAATTTTTCTCGGTCTCCTTTTGGGGATATGAAACCACTCTTCAAATAGTTTGGGACTTATTTTAAAATTTAATGTGGGGTTCCACATTCATATTTTCACATCTAAGCCCTCAAATTTGAAGAAGGTACATATTGTGGCTCATCTAGGGATACAACATATCATCTACTCTCCTTTTGCGTCTTCTAACCCTATGTGTGTTTTATTGTTTCGACTCTCTCGATCTCAATTTCAATCATAATCTTCTCAATTTTTCTATGTTGGGATCGGTGTCAATAACAACCGGTGGGATTTGAGTATTGTTAAACGACTATCGACTTCCAATTCGGTTTTAACCCTGTCGGAGGTTAAGACATGTTTTTATTCTCGTGACAAATCTTCGCAAGCTCTTGAATCAGATTCAAGTGTGGAATAACTCACTGATTTGAAGCGTATTGATGCAAAATGAATAAGACATTAAGAAATAGACACAGAGTTGTTTATGGATGTTAGGAGATAAAAACTCTTACGTCACCCCTTTACCTGTTACCAAAAGGATACAATAAAAGACTTTAACTTTTATAGCCTCTACACAAGCTCGATCAGAAACCCATGACTTAACAATGCATGTTCTGAACTTCAAACTCACACTCTATTAATCATACCCTCTGTTCAACTTATAATGCTGAACATTCTTAACAAATATTACAACAATTTCACTCTCAGCTTATCTTAATGGAAAGTACATAGTATACGAATTACAATTGGGATAATGAGGGACTAATCTTGAATAAAAGCGGTAATATATCCAACACCTTCTTGATTAAGATCCACATATATATATATATGAGTCACGACCTCTTTGCATTCAATGATGGCGTGTTGTAGAGCTCCGCGTTCTGATGTAGCGTAGCTCTACTTGAGTGTTGTAGACGCACTTGAGTATTGTAGCCCTACTTGAATGTTATGTGACTATTGAGATTTTTAGAAGGTTTGTATAAATGATACACGTTAATTAATGCAACGGTCAAATCTAAATATTAACATGTGGAATTATTCCGTTGATTTATGTGTTTGCTGATGTGACAGACTATCGCTTGTCGGGTGATGAGTAGGGAAGATGAGTGGGTGTTGCTTTAGTCTTCTTTTGAAGCCTAGATGTCTATGTTAGATAAAATAGATAGTTAATTAGTAGGTAATTAAATATCTGAAGAACCTAACCAAATCTACCGTTTGTGCAGGAGATGCAGAATTCGGTCATATCCTCAAAACAACTTTATTACTCTAGTCCGGTCGATCGATATTACAAAGGCGGCGCAAACCAGGATTATCTAATCAAACCATCTATTCGACTATCTTTACAATGAAACAAGTAGAGGATCGACTCGGTAGTGAAAAATGGCTTTACCGCTCAATTGTATGATCAGTAAACCTATCATTTATACCTTAAAGAGAAATCGACTTCAATCCTTCCTTAGTATGTCCGATCCACCGATATTGAAAAGACGGTGCAACCGGTGATATGTCCGGTAAAATACTTGGTGCAATCCTATGCTTCTATATAAGATATAAAATGACCGGAAGCTTGACCCATCAAATCAAAGATGTGGAATCAATCATATACTAAGAGATTTAAACTAAGAACGGTTGGAAGTTTCCATTTTTGTGTAATTCAGAATACTTTAGTAATGTACAGAAGGAAGCTTTCAAATATACAAACTGTTATTTCCATTTTGATACAAGTCTGATGATAGATCTTGGAAAGCAAAAGACTTCCAAAAGTGATCAGATACCTATTTTGGTATAAGTCCAACAGTAGTCCCCAAGGAGCAGATATCTGTCAAAACGCTCTAGATGATTAAATCAATAGAAGTCAAACATGCCGACTGATACGTTTCTTGGGAAGTATCAACCGCATTTAATGTCATGTTGTACCTTCTTGACCGACCAATCAGAATCAAGGATCAAGGATTACCATGCAAGTATTCGTTGAATGAGAAATATGACTGTTGTCATATTTCACTATTTAAGAGAAGTTTGAAGAACAACAACATCATACCTATAAGATATACCAAGAAGATATACAAGACAGTGAGACAACATATTTTAGAATTGAATCAAAGCCTAAACTGTTCTTGTTTACATACTGTCCAAAGTGCTAAGGATATTACAATTCTATTCATTTTGTGTAAGAAGTGAGAGTTGTAAGTCAATAACGAGTAGTAAATAAGCCTCGATTATTTGACGTATTGTAAAGTGTGTTGAATATTCTTAGTGAATATCCTTCTTAATGTTTGAGAAGAAGGGGTGACGTAGGAACTTTATCTCCGAACATCCATAAATCCTGTGTTGTGTTTCTTCTCCATTTCATATCCTTCTATTGCTGTCCAATTCGTGTGTGTGTTTCTTCAAATCGAAACAAACATTTATGCACTTGAACTTGGTTTAAGAGTTTGTGACGGTTTTTGTATTATTGAGACCGATATTAATTTCTAACCGAGTTAGTATCAATCGGCGTGTTTATGTAAGCGTTCGACCTAAAGAGACCCCAAGTCTCTTTCGGCTATCCCGATCCTAATAGCCTGCTAGCGCTTCTTTAGACTAGAAGGTCTGTTGAAGCCTTCACGTATGTTAGCGCTTCTTCAGACCAGAGCGTTTGTTGAAGCTTAGACGTCTGCTAGCACTTCTTTAGACTAGAGCGTCTGTTGAAGCCTAGACGTCTGCAAGCGCTTCTTCAGAATAGAGTGTTCTTTGAAACCTAGACGTCTGCTAGCGCTTCTTCAGACTAGAGCGTTTGTTGAGTCCTAGACGTCTGCTCGCGCATTTCTTCAGACAGTCCGTCTGATAAAGTTCAGACTATGTCTGCTCGCGCACTTCTTCAGACAACCCATCTATTTAGTCCTATATGTTTTCTCATGCAGTTCTTTAAACAACCCGTCTAATGAAGTTCAGACTACGTCTGCTCGCGCACTTCTTCAAACAACCCGTCTGATGAAGTTCAGACTATGTCTGCTCGCTCTTTCTTTAGACTGCATCTAAAGACTTACGTCTTTTGGGCAGTAGTTGCACAGAGGTAAATTACACAACTTAGTTCTTGTTCAGTCCATAGTTATGTTTTGTTCAGATTACAACTTAGTTTTGTGCAAACCACATCATTAAAACTATGTCATATTGAATTAAACATATTTAATTAAGTTTATTAAGATGTTTTTCCTTAACTAATTATATCTGTTTTAATTAGTTTTTCTTTTTCTTTATTTAATTTAATTTAACACTCTATTAATATGCTTTTGATAACTAAATTTACATTATGTTATGTTTCAACAATACATTGTTTATTTTATTCCCTTTGTTCTTAGTCTTTCAAGTTTAGTTTTCATTACGTCTTAAGAATTAGATTGAATTCAGGAACCATCAACAACTTCCCCATTTCGTCTATAGTTCTTATGTAAGTGTTTTGCTCTCTATAGATTCATTCAAATTAGGGCTCATTTGAAATGATGTTTGGAGAACTATATGTAAATTATCATGTTCCGATCGAATTGTATTGTATGTATATCATCATTATTCGTTACTATCTACACTCAATTGGAAAAACTTGTCTAAGATCTTCTTCCATACACAATGGTTATATTAAGTATTATGAATAGAAAATGAAAAAGAATAATTAGATCATTGATATCTAGTATGAGGAAACGGGTCAAACCCATCCGTAATAATCTAAACTATATTTATCAAAATCCGTAATCCAAATCATTTTATTAATTAGTACCTATATGAATTGAATTAATATTAGGTTTTTACAATCCAAACTAAATATTAATTATATTTTTTTAAACTGTGAACTTAATATTATTCAATAATATTGTTTTTTTTATTATAATAAATTCAATTATTTTATTTGTATTTAATTAAAAAAATGTAAAAGTGAATTAAATATAAATTGTATTTATTTATTTTTATATTTTTATATAAAAAATACTCTAATATGCTAATTTAATTAAAAAAAATGTTTTTTATAATCCATACCAAATAAGATAGTTTCAAATCTTTAATTAAATATTATAAAAATATAAAATGTCTCAAAATAAATGAAATTTGACATCATTTTTCATATGCAAGATTGGATTATAATGAAACAAGCTTACTAAATAAATAAAAAACAATAGTAAAAGATTTATAATTTATCATAACTATAGATGACATTCAAAATAATAGACATCAACTTAGATTTAATCTTCATTAAGTCAAATAATATCATTTGAGAAATCCAATAATAATTTAAAAACTTTCTTAGTAAGAAGTTGATATTTAATTATTAAAAGTTTAAACCTAAAATAAGAAAAAACAAAGAAGAATTTACAATAAACTTCACAAATCTTAATCAAAATCAAATCTAAAAACTTAATAGAGTAAATTTTAAAATAACATCATAAAGTAGATATTTAATCTTACAAAGGAAAAATGAAGCTCATTTATGATCCTCATACGACCAAACATTTGCGTGTGTCGTCTTGATTGAAATTCCTCTTGAGAAGTATCAAATTTTTTATTGTCCGACCATCCCCTTGAAAAAATTGTGTCATTTAATTTAACGTGCAATACTAATTTTGAATTGAATAATTATTTAAGATAATTTAATCCAATTATTTTAAGAGTCACAGTGCTTTGCTAGGAGAATATTAAGATTAATATGATAAAACTTATAACAATTATAATTGAGTCCAACGAGGACACAAACTAAGAGTTTAGGCAGATGGAGAAAAGAATAGTTAGAAATAGGCTAATAGTATCGGACCAGATCTAATAAGGCCCAACTAGCCCCCTTGTCTTTTGTGTCCACTCTAACCATATATAACCATATAGTAACCATTCATCCATAAATGCAGAGCAGAAAAGAGTGCATTTGAGCATCTACATCTATATACACAATACACCACATGGCGACACTTTCATTGGAAGGTCCAAATACGCATCTCCATCTGAACCCGATGTGACATCAGTCTCAGTCGAACCAAACTCTCGAACCCGTCACCCGATTCTCGGAGGAATCTCGTCGTTGTCTTACCTCTGGAATTCCGTCGATCGGAGCCTCATTCCTGAGCTCCTCGGTAAGTTTTTCTTCTCTCTCTAGGTTCCGTTTCTTTGATTTTCTCTACTTTTGAAATGGATGGGTTCTTTGGATCTTCCCGATCGGTGGGACCGAGTCCGCTGATGGATGAAAAGAAGTAAATTTAAATCACTAATTATGTTCTTTGATCGGGGGTGTGGAATGTCGGACCAATCATACGTTCCATGCCTAGCAGATGGAGTTCACGACTATCGCCGGTTCCGGTCTTTCTTTATCGAGCGAAGAGAGTACATCGACTACAAGCCCCTCTAATGCATTTATGCGTGCAAGAGGATGATGAAATTCTTTCTTTTTCTTAAAATTATGTGGGGGTCATAAACCTGCCACAGGAGTCTACCAGTTTCCGGTGAGGCTATTCGGAGATCCAAGAGTAGCAAGATAATCTGCCTTTTCTCTTTCATCAAAGGACCGACTATTTGTTTTACATTTACAGGTTAAAGGCCTGTGGAAGATCAAGTGCCGAGACTGTGTTAAGCACATTAGTTGATTCCTTCTGGCCGGTCAGTCATAACTTCAAAATTCGAGTAAGTGCAAGTACTAATCGAATGTGATCCTTGCCTTTTCCCTTAGCCTTGTAGCAAGCCAAAAGTGTGACTTGAGCCTAGCGTCGAGAGAAGGAAAAGACAGACGGCATAAAGCAATCCTTCCAACTAGCCAACCCACGGAATTGAATTCCAAGCCTTACTGAAAGCTAGAGTCTGTAATCAGTTCATTTGTTCCCCCGTAACAGAAAGGAAAGTGAATCACTAATTCATACGGCGGAGATATACGTACGGTATACGAGAAATATAGATAATTCCTACGACTTCCTTGGTGCCATCTCCACCTTCAAAAAGAGAGTGAGTGCTTGGAACAAGGAAGAGTACGGTGTGAGCTTCAGATCTTCTCCATGTGGTCGAGCGTCTTGGAGATCCTTGACTTTCTGGATGAGCAAAATCAGACTACAATGGAATTAGTTGATTGGTCAGCGACTCGATTTAGTTTAAGCAACTATTCCTACTAATGTGGAATACCTAGTGCTCTTAGGTTATTCATTTATCTTGTTGTCTAGTGGTACTTTATGGAGCTTTGCTGCCATCCAAAGCATGATTTCTGGATGTTTTTTTTAAGGTTTTCTTACATAATTCAATAGCTCGGGCGAGCATAATTCGAGCCCGAGATTGGGAGGCAAACATGCGCTCCAAAGAATGTCCCCCCTTCCTGTGTTTGGTACTTCAGTCAGTCAGTGTCATTTTCTGATGACAGTTCAGTTCTTATTTCTTTCTTCTGGTTGGTAGTAGCTCTTCTCTTGTTTCTTTCCTCGTTTGACCTGCACCCGCTAACCGATGAGTTTAGTCAGCTAAATAGCATAATGAATCCCCTTTCACAAGTCAATTACATCGAACCTTCCGTTTAGCTAGACTTCTCCTGAGCAATTCACCTATCACTTGAGTCGTTTCCCTAAAGCTTTCTCGGATAGCTTCCTTTCTCTGCCATCAAGAAGGCCCAACGTGTGTGGTGATTGACTTCAATGCTAATGATTATCCCCAAGGTTCAACGAATGAATTCAGGCATGATCCGGATAGTGATGGAAGTGCGTCGGCTCAAAGTAGGAACCGTCCCGGACAGAATATTAGATTTAGTTGATTGGCTGGGAAAGCTTTAGCGGGAAGAGATAGCACTGACGAGTTACTTCGGTCGATAGCAAAAACATTGCAGTCAGTCTCAAACACAGAGATTGGCACCCCACTATCACTGACCTAGAACGTAATGTGGCAGCATACATAAGACAAGCGCTTCAACCCAACTAATAACCCTGAGAAGGTGTGTAAATGGTCACTCTATAACGAGATGGAATGAATGATTGATATGCGGATAGAAGGAACGTTTCCCTTGCTCTTTGCCGTAGCTTAGCACACAATAGACGGAGGTATAATGGTTCCTTTTCATTCATTGATTGATTCAAGGTAGCTGTGGAACTGCTGACGTTGTCGGGGAGATGAGGGACCGGAACTGGTCCAACCGATGTCAATCCACCGTTATTAATCAAGAGGCTTTGACCACAATTCCTTGATCTTATAGATGCTTCTGACTTTCTTCATAATGAAGATCAAGTACAAGTTGAGGAATATAGATAAGAATAAATTGGGCCAACCCGCGAGCAAGCAAGTTGGAGAAAGGAATGCATAAGGAACTAAACTCCACATTCCACACTTTTATTCAAAAGATTGAGAACCCTTCGTCACCTTCGCATTTTCGGCCAATATCCCTAACGAACTTAAGGTATTAATTTTATAAAAACCAATCAAAGAGAGCGTACCCCTTCTCCCGAAGTTACGGGGTCATTTTTCCGAGTTCCTTCGACATGGTGCTTTCCTCTTGCCCCCATCTTTCTCTCCTTTAGTTAAGGGGGGCGGTGCAAGCAGAAATGGAAGAAAAACCCGTTTTTTCCATCAGGCCCAGGGGTCTTGTCCGGGTCGATATGATTTATGACAAGGTTTATCTCTTTTCCGCTGATATCTTTGCAGAGATAATTTGCTTTTGAGTTTAAAGAATAGTGTCGTTTAATCAACAATAGATCTGATAGAATTTTTGGCCTGTTTAGTTCGTTCAGCAGCATGAAAGAACAAAAAGTTTGAATCCCCGAGGTTTAGCTTGATCCCCAAGATTGAATTTCTCCAAGATTGAAGTTGGAACTAGGAGTCCTAAAAAAAGGGGGGGCTTAAAGCAGCTATCCTGAAGTCAGAGTATGAGTCAGCCTCTTTCTGGTGCAAGGTTCTCAGAACTTTAATTCTAAGCACTCCTAGCTCAGAAACCACACAAAGACAAACACATGGAGGCCCAGTCCAACTCATAAATCATAGACTAACCAAAGAAAGAACATGAGAATTAACACCATTCCGTAGAGTTCTTTTGTCTCGAAGAGCCAACTACTCTCCAACAACTACAAAGATGCTTGCTGGCAACCCATCATTATTATTATTAGTAAGATGGGGTGGAGGGAGCACAATTCCTTCTCTGCTCCTTTTCTGAGCATTTCATTTCACACTAACTAAGCTCTTCGATTATGTCTTGCGCCTCTCTAGGCTTCTCTATTGCTCAAAGCTAAAGTTGTTCGTATACCTACTTTACCTACTTGACGAAAGGGAACAAGTTGAGTTTCCGGGTTTATGGATTAGATTCAGTCAGTGCCATGACATAAGAAAAAGAAAGGAGTGACCACATCCTATTTCAAACAAGCAAGGGATTGCGCTAAAGCCGTATAGCCGCATACTTTTGAGGGTCGGAAACGCGCGCTGCGTCTGGGGCTGTGCCCATTCCCCTCTTCTGTAGCTTTATGCCTCTCTTTGAGACCTTTCTCGTACCAAAGAAGGATTTGATTGATTATTGTTTGTCGAATTTAAGTATAAAAAGGAACGGAACAAAGCGTAATAGTACTCACTTCTTAAATGAATTTCATTATATTATGGTATAATAAAAATCTCCGTTAATTCAGTATCAGATAAACCATTATATTATGGTATAATAAAAATACTAGCAACTAGCAGATAGTTCAGTCCCTTGGCAAAGAAGGTTGACTTCTCTCTCACTTCCTCACGCGTCAGTGCTCATTCCTAAGAAAGCTGGGTTCCTACATTCTAAACAAGCCAGACATGACGAGTAGGCAACACAAGCCTTTCCTTATCTTATGGCCCATAGATTAGAGTGATAACACTTTCTAAAAAGAAGCGAGACTCAGATTTTCGGATAAATTATATCTAAGAAAATGATTGTTAATCGTTAATTATTAATTATTAATAGATATATAAAAGATATAAATATTAATTAATATAATATTGATTTATAAAATTAAATAATATATACATAATTAAAAAGATTTAATTATTGAATTAAGGTTTTAAAATAATAGTATTTATTTATGAAATAAATAATATAATTAAATAGTTTAATTATGGTGTTAAGTTTTAAAAGAATATATATTATTTATATATGAAATAATATAGTATATAATCAAAAGTTAACTAAAAAAAAATGATTTACAATATTTTGTATATTATCTTCTTAAATATTTATAAAGATACTGAGACCAAATGAGGGAGAATAAAATATGTATGGTTGAATAATTACTTTACGAAAAAACAGAAAATCACTTTTAAAAATTAATGAGGGAAATAAAACTATCATCTTTATAATCAAGCCATCTCTATTGCTTCTTGGTAGCGCTTTCTTCCTAGTATTCAAAGGAAAGGGAATCTAACCAGCAACACATAAGAATCTCATTTCCAACCATATCATCGGGCCTACTCATTTCACACATAAACATGTAATTCTCTATTAACTACATTAATAACTATCTAATCAATTATCATGAAAATTAATTAATTGATAATTTGTAACAGATTTTATTTCAAAATTTATGATAATAAAGATAGGAAATTATAATAAGATTTTTATTTATTAAAATATAAAATTATATTTTAAATTAAGATATTTTTATATATTATGATATACTTTATAAAATTTAGAATTTAGCATTAAAGTGTATTCTATGGTTGGAGATCTAAAAAAGATGAGATCTTTAACTATAATGAAGATTGAGATATTCGATTATTTATTTTACGATAAAAATGTGACATTTTCGTTTTATTTTTTTTCTCAGTATTTTTTTCTCATCGAATCACATAAAACTTAATCGATAATAGTATAAAAACAAAAAAAAATATTAAAATACAAAAATATGGTTACAAACACATAAATAAATTAAAATAAAATTCATAACACAAACATCAATCAAAACAATAACAATTAAAATTATAAAAAATAAAAACAACAAGATAAATTTATCAATAATTTATCACAATAATAATTATTTCCCGTAAACAAGTTTGAGTTTACGGGTTAGAAAACTCCAACATCTTTTGGGTCACAATGGCATTTAAATTCAATAGAGACATCTTGAGATGTTCAAGTTGTTGATAACTCATCTCTTTATTCGATCTCTCCCACCATCTTTGATTCTGCCCAACTTTCTTGTCGTGATCTATCTGCTTCGCATGCTGCTCCTCAACCTCCATCAATTCCTCAACCTGCATCACATTAGCATTTAGTTCCCTCATGTTTGATGACCGATAAGATTCAATCATTTGTTGAGTTTCACAGGAAAGCCCCGTCGGAGAGGATGAACCAAATAATTGCCCAACTATTTCATCTACACTGGGATGACCGTAGGAGAACACTCTGTTTGTTGGTGAAAATACTAGAAATAAAAAAACTTCAGCCCCACATAGTGTGATAAGCTCGCTGAATTTCTTGAAAAGCCCACTTTTTCTTTTGCAGAAGGTCACCTTAAGATTACTCTCATTCTTCATTTTGGCCATGGTGATTCTTTGACGCCCTTTGTTTGTTTTGACCATGATTAGATAAAGATAAAACACAGAAGATATAATATGTAATGAATAGATAAAAAGTTTAATTTTCTTAGATTAGAGGAGTCTATTTATAGATTTAAGTAAACAAAATTCTCATAGGAACACTATGAATATTCATAGAAAGAAATCTAATTAATTAATATCTAGATATCTTTCTAAATTCATGAATTAATTTTTTTTATTATATATTATAAAATAAAAATATTTAAATGTCCTAATTTGACTATACATTAATAGAAAATTTTAAATAATTAAATAATTAAAGTGTTATTTAAAAAAAATATTTACATATTTTATTTTAATTAGTTGTTAAATTCTGATAATAATATAAACAATTATCTTTGTTTTATTTTTTTCCCACAAAATTCGATGAGATAATTATTTTTTTATATATATATTCGCTCTTAAATTGATTATGGAGATCAACATCATGTATTCTTAATTAATTATTAATATATGAGAAATGATTAAGGAAACCACTTACAAAAACGAAAGGCAACGAATTCAACGTGACATGTCACGTCACGTCAAATAGAGAGAAAACAAATATTTTTTTCCGGAAAAAGGGTTTCCCGCTCTTTTCAATTTCATCTTTAGAAAATTATTCTAATCCCAATATTCCTCTCCCTTTTAACGCCAGAGGAGCTCTTTAGAACTAAAACACTAAGAAATCACTCCCCTGTTTGTACCTTGGAGCCCCGATTCAACTTTCGCTAAGAGAAGAAAAGCGAAGCTCTAGTTGTCAAAAAAACGGCATGTTCTTAAGGACAAACCCTAGTGTGTTCTTAGTATTGTTGTTTGCTCCCCTTTCCCGTATTCCTCTCTCTTTCAACACAAAATGATCTCTTTCTAACAAAACACTATAAAATCACTCCCTTACTTGTACCTTCAAGTCCCAATCTAAGTTTGGCAATTACAAACAAATCTATCATTGTCGAAATACGGCATTTTGCATAAGGACAAAGCCCTGGTTTACGCTATAGTGATACTTGAATTGCTAAAATATCTTTAGCAATAATTTGAAGAAGTGAATACTTCCAAACTTTCATCTTCCATCATATCAATATATCAAAATATTCACCACAATCTATAGTATCTCTTGCCAAAAAAACATCCAATTCACTCTTCACATGTACAATTTGTTAGAAATCTTGTCTTGAAAAATAACAGAAATATATATATAAATGATGTTACAAACAAATTAAATAAATACAATATTACAAAGAATGAAATCACCAGATAAAATCTTGTCTTAAACACATTTCCCTTAAAATAGTTCGATCGTCTCCCGTTTATGCTAGAACTTATCGTAGATGGCTATCTCCCAGGGTACAACGATCCAGTAGTGATTCTATACTGAAATCACTACTTGTCGAACTTGATCAGCGTGCCTGAACTATCACCGGGTTTCAACAGAAATATCGATTTCAACGGAAATATCGAGCATAGAACTCGAAGAACACTCACAAAACCAAAAGAGGGCTTTTGGAATTTTAGAGTGAGAAAAATATAAGATGATTGAATGATGTGAAATGAATAATGAATGGGTATATATTGCTGAGAATTAAATCTTCAAATAAAACCATCCAAACGTTTATTAGCAATAAATATTGCTCATTCATTTGTTAATTAGTCCATAACTAATTAACATCGTTGCCTATACATTAATTTGTTGAAATACAATGTTACACATTCAATGCTAGCAAATTGAAGAGTCTAAACATTAGCCAATTGATAGGAAATTAAAGTTAAGTGTTTATCATAACATTATACTTTAATTTTCTAATTAGGCATTAAATAATTAATATTTAATTATAATTTGGATTGAATTCATCGTTAATTCACGTTTGAATTTGTGTGAATTTTATTTGATTTTATTTATTCACAATCTTATTTTCATTTATTAATGGAATTAGATTAATTCCAACAATCCCCCACATTAATGGAAATTGAAAGATTAACCCGGTGAAAGGTTCAATAGTTGAATTGTACATAGGATAGGTAGGTGTAACCCTTTGAACCTTCCCTTATGAAAGTATATAACTTTACTAGCCAATTAGTAGACTCGATGTCCTTGAACTATTCTGCCATTTGTGTAAACGATTACACACTTTCACATGAAATTCTCCCTGATACATGTCAAGCTCTCATGGTTGCGTTCGTTTTGGCAATAAAACACGCGCCTAGTTTTGTGAGAGGGTCTAGAATTGAGCCGTGCAATTCCTTCAAAGCAGCCCCACTTCTCCCTCACATAGGTGATCTCTTTTCTCACAAAGAATCATTAAAAGTGATATGCTTATCCTCGTCAAAATATATATTGTTTTATTTTAGTACAATTAGGTTGTCCCATTAAACCTAGTTCTTGGGATCTCCAGTCTGCATAGGTTGGGTTTTCCTTCATACCAACTTATTGTAGGCTGATGTCTTATAAGAATTTCAAACAAACTCTGTATTCAATAATTTTATTAGTGGATCCACAATGTTATCTTTGACTTACATAGTCAAATTTGATAACTCTATTAGAGAGTGTAGTTTAATGACATTATGGCTAAGACGTGTATGTCTAGACTTGTCATTGACTCTAAGTTGATCTAATTTCAAATTATTATTACAATAATTAGAAATTTCTGATAATCTCGGAATATCTTCTAATAAGAAGCATAGTCATTCGTACATGCTTACCATTTAAACATTTTATTTTTTATGAAAATATTGTTTACTTGGCTAACTAGTAGACAAAATGTCTTTGAACTATTCTGCCTTCATGTAAACAATTATATATTTAGCATAAAAATATTTTATTTTTCGACATAAGTCAAAAACATTGATTATGTTAGGATCTAGGTCGCGGCTGGAGGACCGGGGTTGGCCGGTTAGCGCGTTTCACTCAAAGGGTGGTGATTAATCCGGTTAGAGATTAATACTGGGGTTTCAATACTACACAAACTGTCACAAACCCTTGAACCAGGTTCAAGCGCGGAAGTGGTTTGTTTCAGGTTGAAGCAGCACACTCACAAGATAGGCAGAACCGATTTTGAATAAGACAGGTTTGGAAGTTGCTGGGTCGGTTTTGGATCTTAGTAATTCGGTTTAGGTAATGTAGAGTCGGTCAAAGCGGTATTAGTAGGTTAGTGTGAATCGGTAATAAAGTGAAGTAAGCAGAAAGCAAGTAACAAGACAAATTTTTATGGATGTTCGGAGATAAAGCTCTTACGTCACCCCTTCCTCTCGAAACCGCGAGAAGGATATTCACTAAGGAATACACACACAATCCGATCGAGACTTATTTCCTGCTCGATAACACCCGTACAATTTTAACCGAAATTGTAGAATTACACTTTAATTTAGCTCTTAAGCTTTCTAGAGATAGAACACAATCTTATCACTTAGACAGTAGAATGTTTAGAACTTGTAACCCTCTTAAAATCCCTTGTGTCCCCTGTGTCACACATTTACTCCTCTTCAGCTCCTTCTTTTATAGGTGAAATGTGCCAACGGTCACATTTCATTTCCTTGAATTTGATTGGTTAAGCAGAGGTTTAGTAATTCAGACCTGGCGGTCTAGTCTTCAGACCTGGCGGTCTAGTCTTCCAGTGTGTAGGTCAAATTGGCTAGGTTTGTCTTTTACTCAATGTGGTAACTGTCGGTTAGACAGTTGTCTGTACTTGGAAGATTGCCTTTCTGATTTATCCTGAAGTAGAAAGATCTTGTAGGACTATCTTCTGCAGCCTGTAGACTGTCCTCAGACTTGTATGGATATGACAATGTTTAGTCTGTTCCTTTGGTATCATTCTCAACAGATACCCGAAGTGTCTTTTTATGCTAGTCAGTTATGTGTGTTAACCGGATGACTTCCAGTTATTCCTTGGCTTCTAAATGACCGACTATCTAGTGTTTCCGGCCTTCATTTTTGACCGATCTTGTCTTTCTTGTTCGGTCAGGTTTTTGGTCGGATTGATAACTTTGACCGGTTGAGTTTCTTAACCGGTTGAGTTACTTAGCCTATTGAGTTGCTTGACCGATTTCGTTGCTTGACCGTTCCTGCATAGGAGATTTGTTTGTGTTAAGTTCTATTAATCGGTCTAATTTTATCTAACAATTTCTCCCTTTTTGATTATTTTATTTAAAATATTCAAAATCATGTAAGATTGCAAATATAGGCCGCCGGTCTTGAGAATTTTTTTTTATTTGGCCGGATTTTTGGAAACTGACTTGGGAGGATTTTTCGATAAATTTTGGAAAATTTTGAAAAATGATATCTTTTTATCTTATCAATTTCTCCCTTTTTAATTATTTTATGTAAAATATTCAAAATCAAGTAGGATTGCAAATATAGGCCGGTTTTCAAAAATTACTTTATATTTATATATAAGAAGAAGACACTAAGGCAAAAGGCTATATATATATAAATAACCGAAAATAAAAGTAAAGAAAGCCCCTATTTCTTCGCTCTGGACAGCAAGAATTGTTCCATCATTGCATATGTGGGTTGTCCCTTAGCCGGTCTGGAGGAGGGACCTTGACCGCCTGAGGTTTCGGTTTGAGGCTGACCGATCGTACTAATTGGAGTCGCATCGAAAACCCGCTGTCTTGTGTGTAGCGGCTGGACATCCTCTTCGAAATCATCCTCGTTTGCGTAGCCGGGTTGAGAGGAGGGTCAACAACTGTCTCTGTGATTCTGTCCAGCAGCATGTTGACTTGCTCCTTCTTTGAAGGAGCTTTCCTTTTACGTGTAGCCGGAGCCGAAGAGGAGGCAACCGCCTGGGACTTCTTGTGAGGATTTTCGAAATTGTGGTATGTTTCTTGTTGAGCCTTTAATCGGTTAGCCTCTTCGGCTTGTTTGGCCGCCATGGTTTTTGCGAGTTCCGGATTTTTGGCCGATAGTTTTCATATGTGTTCGGCTATGTTCGCATCAGACCATGCCGCCTCCTTCTTTTTTCGTGTCTCCTCGTCCAGCGCATCTTGAAGTTGCCGAGCCGCGAGGGCATTCGCCTCCTCAATTGCCTTATCCGCAACAAGTTTGGCATTTATTAACTCAGTCACCTGTTCGGTGACCGCCTTAGGGTCGGCTTCAAGCTTGGTGTTTCTTTCCTCAAGACTTGCATTCTTTTCTTCAAGGCTTATGACCCTTTCAAGTGTGGAACCGGCTTGGGCACTTGACCGCTCCAGGTCCTCATCGACCTTTGTCAGCCGTTGCTCGGTCTTTTCTTGAGACCGTTCCATCTCTTCTACCTTTTGGCTGACCGACTCGAGGTCATCCACCAACTTTGGAATCATATCCTCCAAGGCCTTGGTTCGCTTAAGATGAGCGCCGTACAGTACATCGGCATGACCGTAGTTGGTTTCGACTGACGTGATCCGCTTGACCGCCTTGCCAAGATCATTCCTTGTTGTCTCGGCTATCTTGACCGCTTGGATCGCGGTTTTCTTAATTTTCTTCTTCCACGGTCGAACCACGTCGTTGGAAAATTCGTTCATTATAGATATGACCCTCTATTCCTTAATGACCGGTTCTGAATCCCCGGGTTGATCAGATGCGCGTGCGTCAATGAGAGGTGTTTCTGTCCTTTCGTCGGTCATTTGGATAGTCTGATCCGCTGGAGGAGAGGCTGGAACTTCATCGATTGGGGTCTGACCGCCATCATCCCTAAGAGCCGGTGAGTTCGTCGTATCTTGATGTTCGGGCACCGCTTCAAGCTGCGCCACTTCATCGGTCAGCTCCCTTTCTTTGACCGCAAGTAACTCCAACACCAAGAGTTGTAGTAGAGAATTCGGTGTTCCCGGAGTATACTTTTCTTTTAGGTGTTGAATATGTTCGGTTAGCTTTTGTAACCGAGCACGCGATTCTACTATTGCGTGTCGGTCCAAGGCTTTGTTGGGATCCTGAGCTTTAGTTAGGTTGATGACTTCCTCCTCTATCTCCATCAACCTTTCGAATTTCTGTCCAGCGGTTAGACCCGGTAGTATTTGTTTGTAGAATATTTTAATCCGGTGCTGGAACCATTGACAGAATGCTTCGAACGCCTCGCAACCTTGCTGGTTGATCTCCTCCATGATTCTGCTTACGATATTCTCGGCCATCTCCTGGTCATTATCGTTAGCGTGAACGTCTTCCTCCCCAGGGCCGTCTGCACCGGTATCAGCATTGTCAAGGCTGGCCGATTGATACTCGTCCATCGGTCTTTTTTCTTTATCGGACAGATTTTCTTCGGTATTCCGTGAAGCGGTTCGGTCAGAAGTGGAGGCCGAATCTTCCTCATTGGGCTTTTTGGATCGCGGATCAGTAGATTCAATCGGATGTTTGTTTTTCTTGCTTCCTGATTTCTCTTGTACCGGAGCTGCTTTCTTAGCGCCTACCTTCTTTCTTCGGCCACCCGTAGAACCGGAGGCCTTCCTTTTGCTCTTCCTTTACGTGAATTGGCGGGACCTTATGATTTTGCTTGAAGGAAGAAGAACACCAGGACCGGTATTGATGTTGTGGTGGAGCATAATTTTCCCGAGTGGGATTGCGTATCCCCATGACCGGGTTGAATCCGGAATCACCATTTCCTTTATGTTGTTGAAAATAACATTGGCCCAGTTTATTTGAATGTCGTTGAGTAAGCCGACAAGCATCTCAATCTTTGCCTTGGTGAGACTGTCATAATTTCCTCCTCTCACTTGGACCGATTTGGTGAAGATGTCACATAGCGGTCTGTATTTCGGTCGAAGTCATGATTTCTTCCCGGAGACTTCGATAGGAGCTGTAGTTGCCGAGAGAACCTGGCAAGCCGTCTCGAAGGTCTCTTGATCTAGATCCGCCGCGATGTTGCTTCTTTCCGATGGTAGTTGTAGGATTTCAGCGACCGATTCTTCTGTTAGTTCGAGTTGCTGACCGCCGATAGTTTCCGTGATCGTTCTTCCGGTAAGAGATGTGGTTCGGAAGAACTCGTTAACCGCTTCCTGGTATATGATAAATGGACCGCCTAGAAAATATTTGAGGCCGGACTCGGAGATCTGGGATAGGACTTGCTTTGCCGGAGCCGAACCGTTTGCCCGGATTTCTTCAAAGTCGACCTGGAAAATATGTTTGAATAGTCTAGAATCGCTACCCATTGTTGATGATTGAATCGAGAGAGCAAGAGAAAACTGGTTTGAGAGAGTTTGAGAAAGTTGAGAGCTAGAGAGAGAAAGTCGATTCGCGTAAGATTGAAATAAAATGACTGAGGACCCTATTTATACTTTTAGGCAGGAATTTTCCCTCCAAGTGTATTGAGCGGGAAACTGTGGGCGGGAAGCCATTGGCGGCAAGCCTTGGGCGGGAAAACAGAGCGGGAGTTCAAAGGCGGGAAATTTCCCTCCGAAGACTTTGGGCGGATTTTTGCTTTAACCTTTGATTAAGCGGTACTTCTTGAAACCGTTTATTAAATGATTTGTTTAACCGCGAAGATGCGGTTTTTGACTTTGACCGGATATTTCAACGAAGACGAAGTTGTTTATCGATTTTAACCGGTTAGTTAGATTGATGTTCTGAATTTTGCAACTTTTGACCCGGTTATTAAACTGAAATGGATTTTTATTGAAGAAAAAAAGTACAAGATAGAAACCGAAACATGGATCGGTTTAGAAATAGAAATACATAAGAAATAAATATATAACTTATGTAATAATTACCCTAGAAAGCTTTTCTTCCACCCCATCCATATCAAGAATGTTCGAAGGAGATGCTGGTGTGCCCGGTCCAAATTCTGGACGATATTTGAGAATGAGCCGACTTATATGAAGAGCGTAACCGAGACCTTTCTTGGTCATCACCATAGTTTTCAGATTCTGGAAAATGACCGATGACCAATTGATAGGAGTATTGCTAACAATGTAGGTCATCATGTCAAACATTCTTTTAGAGTAGCGTTGGTTCGGAGATTGACAAATGATAGATCGGTTAACAATCTCATTAAGGAGTTGGATGTGGTGGGAAAGGAGGGTTTTTAACCCGTAGTTTTCCACCGGTACATCGGTTCCGGAGAAAAATTTTGTGTAATCGGTTGTTGCACTTCCCACCCGGGTTGGGAAGTCGGAAAACCCTTCTGTGGGCAGGTTGAATGTTTGAGCAAATTCGGCTTCATCCATCCAGAAGGTGTGATCTCTCACTGTGGAAACAATGTAGTTTCCTCTTATACAGGCACTCCTGAAGAAGGTCTTGACATCCGGAAGGAGTATAGGATCGGATTCTTCGAGAAAGGTGCGAAGACCGGTGTCAATGAGGGACTCAAACATGAGTTCCTTGGTTTCCAGATCCCAATGTTCCATACAGGAATCGAAATCGATGCTCAAGAAGTTTCCTAGAGTTCGGCTCGACATGATTCAAACTTTGCTAAGAGAGAGAGAGTTCAAGAAATTTTGTTTTGAGATGTGTTAAGTTGATTAGGGGGTGGCTCTTTATATAGATCTGAATTTGGAGGGAAAATATCAGTATTAATTATTGAATATCAGTTTTGTCTTAATAATGAAGAGAATATTTATGGTTTCAAAACGTATTGGGAAGAGGTTACTTTTGACCGGTTACGGAGCTCGAGGTAAGAATCTAGTTCAAAAGTAACCAAGTTAGTTGGATAGTAATTACTCATGTAGTTGGGAGTTACTACATTAATTGAATGTCACTTTTCATTAATGACGGATGTTATAAGAAAAGTAACCGATTGAAACCGAAGATAACATAAACTAAGCCGAAATGATCATAAAAGAAGTTGAAAAAAGATACAACCGGTGCGTACAGAAAAATGACCGGTTGTAGAAAGGAGTGACTTAATATCCGTTGGAGTTGGCGTGACCGTTGGAGTTGGCGTGACCGTTTGAGTTGATGTGGCGGTTCCTCCTCATCCAAGCTTTTTCAAACCGCTCATAAAATGAGTCAGTTACCTCTTTTGTGATTACCTGGGCCTGGTTCAACCCTTCGCCCGGACAGGTTGGAACTCCAAGCTCCAGAAGTAGACAACTTAGTTGAGGAACGAGACCGACTGTTCGAACGCCAATCATCCAGATTAGGTCATCGAATAACACCCTTGACTAATTGACCACTGTACCCGTGGTTATATCGGCCATCATGTTCAAAGTAGCGATACAATAAGTGTTTGTCGCATCTCTTCCTAGGATGCTTCGACCGATCACATCGTTGAGAAGCTGGTACTCAGCTCTCAACTGTGATTTGGCACCGTGGTCATCAACTGGTTGATTTGATCGGGTAGAAGTTAAGGAGATCTCGGCTTTTAGTTCAGCCGGTACATTAAGATCGGTCAACCCTTGCTTTGGTAGGTCGAAACATCTTGCAAAGTCGCTTTCGGTGAAATCGAATACAATCCCTCCCACTTTTGACTGAATATGTGTGTCAAAGTGAGGAGTTCCTCGAAAAACCCTGGCATTGTAAAAGAATTCCAGGACTGATTCAGGATAGATGACATGTTTGTCATCTAGAAATTACTGGAGGTCGGTGTCTTCAAGTGATTTAATCATCTTGAAGATATCGTAGTGTTCAGTACTTAGAGCAGATTTGAAGTCCACTTGAAGGATGTTTGGAAACTGAGACATTTTGTCTTAGTGAGAGAATGAGTTATATCTTGTGATTGTTTTGTTTAAGGTTTGCCTAACTTATATATTAGTGGAGGGATGATCTTATTATCCAATGTGTCACAGGTAATGATGTCTATTAACCATAGGATAAAGTATTTTGCATGAAATAAGCATGTCTACAACCTGGGATGTTGGTCATAGGCCTGGACTGTGAAAGATATCATATCTTCACGTCTTTTGAGATATGACCAGTTTTACTTTGAAAAGGTAGTTTTTCAGAATAGAGAAGTTCAAACACACATAATTATTCCACTTTTGTTTGGAGGCCAAATAATCCGCAATAAATTATTTCCGAACCGGTCAGTTATCAGTTGTTCGTCCCGATGCGGTTATTTGGTGCATGCACTAAGTAACCGGTCGGTTTACACTAACTGATAAACCAGGCGGTTCTTCCATAGATACCTGGAAATTTGGAATCCGACAATTTAGGAGGAACTACCGGTTTTATCTGTCCGAACCGATTTCCCTTTTAATCATCTTTAAGGATGATCTGACTAATGTCGGTTAAACCGAGTGTGATTCTAAATTGAGAAAACTTAGCTTCCTGCAGAGGCTTTGTTAAGATATCGGCTACTTGTTGATCTGTCGATACGTATTCCAGCCGGATATGCTTCAGCATGACATGTTCCCGAATGAAGTGGTGCCGTATGTCAATGTGCTTGGTTCTGGAGTGTAAAACCGGATTGTAGGTGATTGCTATGGCACTTGTGTTATCACAGAAAATTGGAGACTCTTCGGCTGTGATACCGAAATCCTTCAATTGTTGTTGGATCCAAATAAGTTGTGAACAGCAACTTCCGGCTGTCAGGTATTCAGCTTCTGCGGTTGATGTGGCAACTGATGTTTATTTCTTCCTATGCCATGAACCAAGCCGATCACCTAGAAATTGGCATGTTCCGCTTGTGCTTTTTCTATCAACCTTGCAACCTTCATAGTCTGCATCTGAATAACTCGTTAGGTTAAAGGATGAGTCATTTGGATACCACAGGCTGACGTCAGGAGTTCCTTTAGGTATTTCAAGATTCTCTTTGCGGCTGTGTAGTGAGATTGTTTGGGATTAGCCTGGAATATTCCACACACACCGAGCGCAAATAGAATATCCGGTCTACTTGCTGTCAGGCATAGAAGAGAACCGATGATTCCTCGGTAAGCAGTCAGGTCCACTGCTTGACCCTCATCATCTTTGTCCAATTTGACCGATGAGCTCATTGGAGTAGCGGATGAGGAGCATGTGTCCATCCCAAATTTCTTTAACAATTCCTTAGTATACTTGGGTTGGCTTATGAAAGTTCCTTCTTTGAGTTGCTTAACCTGAAGACCTAGGAAGAAGCTTAATTCTCCCATCATACTCATTTCAAATTTGTTAGTCATCAGGGTTGAGAATTTATCACATAACTTAGGATCGGTTGAACCGAAGATAATATCATCTACATAAATTTGAACAAGTAGGATATGTTCCTTCTTTTCAGAATTAAAAAGTGTTTTGTCCACCGAACCGATGGTGAAATCGTGTTTTAACAAGAATGCGGTTAGTGTGTCATACCAGGCTCTATGAGCTTGCTTTAGACCGTATAAAGCTTTGTTTAACCGGTATACATGGTTTGGTAGTTCAGCATTTTTGAAACCTGGTGGTTGTTCAACATATACCTCTTCACGTAGGTCACCATTCAAAAACGCACTTTTAACATCCATTTGAAAAACTTTGAAATTTTTGAATGCAACAAAGGCTTGGAAAATCCTAATAGTTTCAATTCTAGCTACAGGGGCAAATGATTCTTCAAAATCAATGCCTTCTTCCTGTTTGTATCCTTGTGCTACTAACCTAGCTTTGTTCCTCGTGACCAAACTGTCTTCATTGAGTTTATTTCTAAATACCCATCTTGTTCCTATGACCGGTTGATCTTTCGGTCTAGGAACTAGGTACCAGACTTTGTTATTCTCAAACTGATTTAACTCTTCTTGCATTCCCAAGATCCAATACGGGTCTGACAATGCTTCATCCACTCTTTTCGGCTCAATCTGGGATATAAAAGCGGAATTGAAGTATTCCTCCAGGATTTGACGCCTAGTTCGAACGGGTTCTGAAGGGTCACCTACAATTAGCTCAAGAGGATGATTTGTGTGCCTTTTGAGGTTCGGTTCAGGAATGTCTACCAAATTACCGTTTTCTTGATCAAGGCTAGACATATCGATAGGCTGAACAGGAATTTCAGACTAACCGATTTCCTCGGTTTGGACCGAAGTGTCAGCTTCCTGTCGCGGGACAGCTTGATCCGGCTGGGTTTCATCATTACCCATTTGGTCATGGACAAATCGCCTCAAAACCAGAATTTCATCTTCACTATCAGAATGGATATTGTTATTTTCCAATCTATTATGTAGATCAAAGCATGATGCAGTGTTACTTTCAACCGATTCATCGAAAACAACATGAAGTGATTCCTCCACGGTTAATGTTCTGTTGTTATACACTCTATATGCTTTACTCACTGTTGAGTAACCTAACATGATCCCAGTATCGGATTTTGCATCAAAAGCAGATAAATAGGTTTTGCCATTTATATGAATGTAGCATTTACAACCGAAAGTTTTAAGGTACTTAAGGTTAGGGACCCTATCAAAGTATACCTCATAGGGTGTTTTATTGTGAAACTTGTTGATCAAAGACCGATTTTGTGTGTGACATGCAGTATTGATAGCCATAGCCCAGAATTTCTGAGCAATACCCGAATCGGCTATCATGGACCGTGCGGCTTCCTTGAAAGTTCGGTTTCTTCTCTCGGCCAGACCATTTTTTTGAGGAGTCCTAGCACTAGATAACTCGTGTTTGATACCGGATTCATCAAAAAATGCTATTAATGCGTGTTGATTTTTTCATTTTGCAAACGTTTAAGTAATGTGATTAGATTTGATGCGGTTTCACGTTTGGATGGTAAGAATATTACCCATGTATACCTAGAGTAATCATCAACAACTACCATAGTGTAAAGCATACCTCCTAGGCTGACGACCCTAATCGGTCCGAATAGATCCATGTGAAGAAGTTCTAGGCAACGGTTAGATTGAATGTTTCCTTTACTCTTAAAGGTTGACCTAATTTGTTTACCCATTTGACATGCTGAACAAACCTTATCCTTATTAAACACTATGTCAGGAACTCCTTCAACCAATTTTTTACCTCGAATATAGTTTAAGGTTTTCATGTTTAAGTGATTTAGTCTTTTATGCCACAGCCAGGTTTGATCGGTCTTAGCTATCATGCAGACAGGGTATTCTACTTTAGTTTTCCAGTCTACCTTGTAAATATTTCCTAGCCTATTTCCGGTTAGAAGTATGATGCCTTGAGAATTCTTGACTAAGAATGCATGTTTAAGGAATTCTACAGTGTATCCAGTATCACACATTTGACTGATACTTAGCAGATTAAAACGTAGGTTTTCAACTAAGAGTACATTATTAATTGTTAAGTTACCATGGACAATCTTACCCTTGCCCACAGTTCTACCTTTTGAGTTGTCACCGAAGGTGATTAATGCACCGGTTTCTATTCTGATGTCGGTTAGAAGGTTGTTGTTTCCGGTCATATGTCTAGAGCAACCGCTATCCAAATACCATTCAGAGTTTCCTAGCCGTTTCTTTATATCCTGCAAAATGTACATATTTAGAACTATTTGGTACCCACATTTATTTGGGTCCACAAGCGATTAGTCCCTTGGGTATCCAAACCTTGACAAACCGGACAGCTTTTCTGGTTAATGTCTTAACTATCTTTCTTGCACTCGGTTTTGAGTATTTCTGCTTTCCTAAGAAGGCCTTGTGTGGGGATGATCTTTGGTTTGTCCTATGAGGTTGTGAGTTGGCTTTCCTATTTTTGGACTAGCTGGCTTTCCTTTTCTCAGGGTGAAGCCATTTCTCAGAATTAGTTGGACCTACATAGATTAGTTTGTCTTCCGTGTAATAGGCAGTTAATTCCTCTTCAGCGGTTAGAGAACTTCTTACAAAACATACAAAGGGAAGGTCATCCTTTGTGAACCTTACTTTGTCTGAGTGTTTTTGACTTTGGGATCTATCGTTTTTGTATCCTAGCCAAACATGCAGAAAGGGTGTCTTTTATAACTGCATATTTTTCTTACTATTTCACTAGATCTTTTCCATGCGGCCATTCTATACTGGAGTCGGGCATTTTCTTCCTCGGTCAACTCTTGAACTGACTCCTTGAGCTGTTCGGTCTCAGGTGATGGTTCAGGTGCTGACTCGGTTTCTAAGGTAGGGGTTTCATTAGGTTCTATGGTCTTTGGTTCGGTCAAGATGGGTACTATGAGGTTGGTTCTAAAGTTGGGTTGCTTAGGTAATAAGGTTAACAGGTTCTTATATTCTGCTACCATATTATTCAATGCATTATATAACTCATCTTTAGTAAATTCTTCACAAGGAGAGTCAAATACTTGTTCCTCATTTGCCATGAGGCATGTGAGATCATCATCACTATCACTGTGAGCAGTGGCGGACCCAGAAATATTTTCTCGGGGGGGCCAAATACATAGTAACGTAATATTTTTTTGGCAATCAAATAAATGCATTTTCTAGTTAAAATTTACTCGGTAATTACATAAAAATACTAACAAACACAATTATAAAATACTAACAAACACAATTACTAAATTATTCTTGTCCATTAGTCGGTACAAAAGAAGACAAATTTATTCTACGAGACTCCATTTGTTGAAAATATTGCAATATTGGCTCATTTTCAATTGTTGAGAAAATATCTTTCTCAACATATACAACTAAACTATCATTCATCCATTCATCTCCCATTCGATTACGCAAATCAGTCTTCACGGTCTTCATTGCAGAAAAAACTCTTTCAACGGATGCAGTTGCAACTGGTAAAACTAAAGCCAACTCTATCAATCGATAAACCAATGGAAATACTATATGTTTTTCTGTTGCAACCAATTTCTGAGCAAGAATTCCCAAGTCTTCAATTGAAGAAAATTGAGGATCATCCCGCAAATTAAATAAGTAAGCCCGAAGTTGTTGTTCCAAAAATAAATAATCACTGCTTGTGAAATCTTCGGGATAAAGTTTGGCAAGACGAATGAGTTTACGAATATCAAATTGGGAGAATGAATTTCTGGGATGAAGACATGATATGCAGCCAAGTAATTCTGTATTAACTTCTGAAAAACGATTATTCATTTCTTGCATAATCAAGTCAACAACCTAGCATTAAATAATAAATAATAACTATTAATAGATAAGAAATAATAACTATTAATAGATAAGAAATAATTTTTATTATACCTGACAAAAGATTTCTACACGATAATGATGAAGATTAGTGATGAGTTCCCCTTTTCCTCTCCGCCTACCATTGCTATCAATTATCATATGATCATTCATATCAAGTATTGAGATCGAGTGTAATTGACAAAAACTATTAACTTGGTCCAAAATATCATGCCATCCATTTTCTCTAAATTCTTGTAATTGATTTTTTGAACTCGCAATCAATGACATGGCTTGAACTATATTTTGATCTCCTCTTTGTAGGCAAAGTGATAACTCATTTGTAATTCCCAATAAATTTTTCATCAAATGCAACACAAAAACAAATTCATAATCATTCATCTTCTTAAGTAAACCATTTGCAGTACCTCTATTCGTAGAAGATGATGCATCATTAACTACATTTATCAGCACTTCTTGCACTGAAGACCACATTGAACATAAACGAAGTAACGTCAAATAATGTGATCCCCAACGAGTATCCACAGGTCTTGTCAAATTAGTTTCTTGATTTTTCCCTCTCCCAGTAAGGATTTCTCCATTTTCTAATTCAGCAACAATCTTTTCATGTTGAAGCATTCTAAGTTGATCTCTTCTTTTACAAGATGCTCCGGATGTGTTCACAATCATTGTGACATATGCAAAAAGTTCACTCACAATGATATTGTCTTCAGCAACAGCAACAAGAACTAATTGAAGTTGATGAGAGAAACAATGAACATACATCGCATGTGGATTTTCTTGCAATATTAGAGATTTTAACCCTTTGAACTCACCGCGCATATTTGAAGCCCCATCATATCCTTGTCCTCTCAATTTAGACAATGACAAACCATGTTTCATAAATAAAGCATCAATAGCCTTTTTTAAAGACTCAGCAGTAGTGTCAGACACGTGCACAACAGCAAGAAATCGTTCAATCACACATCCTTTTTTATTCACATATCTCAAAACAACTCCCATTTGTTCCTTCACCGAACTATCCCGAGCCTCATCAACCATCAATGAAAAGAACTTATCTCCAATATCATTTAATATAGCAATTGTGATTTGTGAAGCACAAGCATGTATTAAACCTTTTTGAATTTTTGGAGAAGTCAATTGATTGTTTCCGGGAGCATTTTGTTTTACAACTTTAAAAATCTCTTCATTACGTTGACTATACCAATCAATCAATTCAAGAAAATTACCTTTATTTGATGAACTACTTGACTCATCGTGTCCTCGAAAAGGTAATCCTTGCCTCAATAGAAAACGTGTTACATCTAACATTGCCGTTAAACGGGTGCGATAATTTATTTCTATATCACGACCATGTGTACGTAAAACGTTTCTCACGCTATATCTTTGATCTTGAAATGATTCAAATTGAATTCTAGCTTCATTATGACAACTATTTGAAGTTCCCATATGACGATTGAATCTTTCTAATGCCCTTTTCCAATTTTTATACCCATCTCCTATAAAGGTATCATCTACGTTTTCTCTATTTAAAGGCTTGAAAAGATAACACCAAAAACAAAATGCTGCATCTTTTGATATGCTATATTCTAACCATGTATATTTTTGATACCAATTTTCTTGAAAGCTCCTTTCATGATTACCAAAAGATGTTTTTGGATACAAATGACCATTTAATTGACAAGGCCCTCGAAGTACATATTCTCTTCGAGCTTGATCTCGAATAGCAATATCAAATTTCTCAATTGGTTTCCTTAATCCTGGATCACTAATAATATCATCCAAATTTAATTCAGCACGTGATTGATTTTCTATTTGATCAGTAATATTAGACTCATTAGTAGGCTTATTAATTGATTGAGAAGGCTCAGGCTGGTCATGTGATGTAGAAGTACAAATTCGTTTATAGAATCTCTCCATTATTCAATATCCTATATACAATAAATAACTAAAAATAAATATGTGTCACAACCTAACCTAGCCCCTAAATAAAATTAAAATAAATATAATAATTGTGTAAAAAAATATTAATATAATAAGTTGTAAATGAAAAAATATACCTTAATAATTGATATGCTTTTGGTGATTTTGAAGCCTCCTTTTATAATATTCGACTATTCGTGATATATTGAATGATGTCTCTGTAATGAAAAAAAATATGACCTCAAAGATGATTTTCAAATTAGGTTGAATCTTGAATGTATGATAAAAAATTTAAATTATTAGAGATGGAAAGAGACGAATATCAATATAAACAATATAAATATAATTAAGGTTAGTAATATATATAAAATAACCTAATATTAAGGATGAAAAATAATAAAACATTTAAAAATATTAATATATTATTATATTAAATATAATATATATAGAGAGAAAAATTATTATATTAATATAGAGAAAAATAAGTAATATATTATTATAAATATAGAGAGAAAATAAATATATTATTATATATATAGAGAAAATAAATATATTATTATATATATATATAGAAAATAAATATATTATTATATATAATACGAAGAGAAAAGTTATAAAGTTTAACTTATTATAAGAAAATAAATATAAAAAAATATAAAGTAATATAATATTATACGGTAAAATAAATATTTTATAATAAATAATCAATAATATTTTGGAAAATTTAAAGCCTTAAAAAATGGGGACCGAATCTTAGCGATTTAATAATATTTTGTAAATTTAAGGATCATTAAAAAATGGGGCGTTAGTTAGCGAATAGAAAGAAGAAAATTAAGGAGATAGGTTAGCGAATAGAAAGAAGAAGATTAAGGAGAATGAGAGATAGGATATGGATAGAAATTAGGGCAGAGATTATAGAGAATTAGAGATTAGATGAATATGAATTAGGGCAAAGAGGTAAACAGGTAAAGAGATGAATAAATAGAGAGAAAGAGAGATGTGGGGTATATTAAAAAAAAAAATTTTTTTTTTTTAGGTGGGGGAGGCCGGGGCCCCCCAAGGCCCCCCCAGTGGATCCGCCACTGACTGTGAGCCCATAAGCTACCTCCATCATCGGCTATTAGTGATTTCTGAACCTCACTTCCTTCACCGGTTTGTTGGTAGTTATTTCGGTTATTCTAATTATCCGGTTTCCGGTCATCTCTCCTCGGTTTTCTGCATTCCCACTTGAAATGTCCCAAATAGTTGCAGTTATAACATCTTACATTAGATTTATCACCATAGTTGTAGTTGTTTGTCGGTTGGCTTCTCTTCATGAATCTCCCAAATTTTTGTGCAAGCATTGCCATGGCATTCTTAGTGAACTGTTCAGCGGTTCTAATCGGTGCAGGTACAACCGGTTCTGTGGATGTGATCAATGCTCTGGTTGAGGTTGAGGCTGAGACTTCTTCTTCAGTCCTAGATCTCATTTCAAACTCATATGCCTTAAGATCTTCGAATACATCGTGTAGTTTCATCTTTCTTAGGAAGTTTGATTCCCTCATTACCATTGTCTTTATGTCCCATGCACTTGGAAGAGATCTTAATGCTTTCATGATGACCTCCTTGTTATCATACCTCTTGCCAAGAGTTGCTAGCTCGTCTATCACACCTGTGAACCGGTCGCTGTATTCTCTCATTGTTTCTCCTGGTTTCATCTTGATATTTTCAAACCTCTAAGTGGCTACCATTACCTTGTTTTCCTTGGTTCTTTCATTTCCCTCATGAGTCTGAATCACCGTTTCCCATGTTTCCTTAGCTGTTTTGCAATCTCTAATCTTGCAATACGTGTTTCTGTCCACACCGTTGGACATCCGGTTTCTGGCATGGTTATCCAGATTGTTTCTTCTCTTATCTTCAGCTGTCCAATCCTTCCTGTCCTTGTCAATGATTATCGGTCCTTCAGCTATAATGAATTGCATTTCGTCATCCATGGTGATTAAGTGTAGGTGCATGCGTGCCTTCTAGTTGGCAAAGTCGTCACCTTCTAGCATTGGGGGCCTATCGAAAGACATGCTTGCTTGAGTATTGAAACTAACTGCTCTGATACTAATTGTTAGGATCTAGGTCGCGGCTGGAGGACCGGGGTTAGTCGGTTAGCGCGTTTCACTCAAAGGGTGTTGATTAATCCGGTTAGAGATTAATAACGGGTTTCAATACTACACAAACTGTCACAAACCCTTGAACCAGGTTCAAGCGCGGAAGTGGTTTGTTTCAGGTTGAAGCATCACACTCACAAGATAGGCAGAACCGGTTTTGAATAAGACAGGTTTGGAAGTTGCATGGTCGGTTTTGGATCTTAGTAATTCGGTTTAGGTAATGTAGAGTCGGTCAAAGCGGTATTAGTAGGTTAATGTGAATCGGTAATAAATTGAAGTAAGCAGAAAGCAAGTAACAAGACAGATTTTTATGGATGTTCGGAGATAAAGCTATTACGTCACCCTTTCCTCTCGAAACCGCGAGAAGGATATTCACTAAGGAATACACACACAATCCGATCGAGACTTATTTCCTACTCGATAACACCCGTACAATTTTAACCGAAATTGTAGAATTACACTTTAATTTAGCTCTTAAGCTTTCTAGAGTTAGAACACAATCTTATCACTTAGGCAGTAGAATGTTCAGAACTTGTAACCCTCTTAAAATCCCTTGTGTCCCTTGTGTCACATATTTACTCCTCTTCAGCTCCTTCTTTTATAGGTGAAATGTGCCAACGGTCACATTTCATTTCCTTGAATCTGATTGGTTGAGCAGAGGTTCAGTAATTCAGACCTGACGGTCTAGTCTTCTAGTGTGTAGGTCAAACCGGCTAGGTTTGTCTTTTACTCAATGTGGTAACTGTCGGTTAGACAGTTGTCTGTACTTGGAAGATTGTCTTTCTGATTTATCCTGAAGTAGAAAGATCTTGTAGGACTATCTTCCGCAGCCTGCAGACTGTCCTCAGACTTGTATGGATATGGAAATGTTCAGTTTGTTCCTTTGGTATCATTCTCAACAGATACCCGAAGTGTCTTTTTATGCTGGTCGGTTATGTGTGTTAACCAGATGACTTCCAGTTATTCCTTGGCTTCTAAATGACCGACTGTCTAGTGTTTCCGGCCTTCATTTTTGACCGATCTTGTCTTTCTTGTTCGGTCAGGTTTTTGGTCGGATTGATAACTTTGACCGGTTGAGTTTCTTAACCGGTTGAGTTACTTAGCCTATTGAGTTGCTTGACCGGTTTCGTTGCTTGACCGTTCCTGCATAGGAGATTTGTTTGTGTTAAGTTCTATTAACCGGTTTAATTTTATCTAACAGATTATAACTTTTAATATATCCATCATAATTTTTTTAGAAGATTTACTTTCAAGTGTAAACATATTCACTTGTAGACGTAAAAGTCTTTTAATTATATTATATATATATTATTTGATAACAATATGATATTTTGTGTAGTGCAATTCACATCCTTAATGAATTTAATCATTTTATCGTAATTTTAAACGATAAAATATCGTACAAAAGAAACGCAATGAAACAATTTTCATTGTATTCATGATATATATAATTGTCACATCCACTTTCTAATAAAAGTATGATCAAATTTTCATATCATTATTATAAAATTTATTATAAGTCATATCAAGACTTTATAAACTTTTCTTTTCATTTATTTCATAAATCTTTTTGAAGACATTGGTTCTTCAAATATTTATGAAAGTAATGTCAAAATATGACACGTTTCTTGATTTCTAAATTCTCAAATTTATAATAACAATTTGAGCACCAACTCAGCAAATATAAACAAAACTTTTTCTTGTTATTTTCTTTCTTTTTGTAAAGTTGCGCAACTTTATCTTTTATAGAGAACATATTTCGTTAACAATAAATTATCTTTTTATTTATCATAATATACACAATTATTTTTATGTTATAATCAATAAAAATATTTGCCCCCACATTCGTGTTGGTATCCTTTTTAAATCACACACATTTGTATGATTTAAATCAATGATTTTCTAATCAAGAAATTGTCACTCAATTCTTTTACAAATTTCTTTTGTTATACTTATCATACATTGAATAAAATAACTATATTATAAATATTTAATTGAATAAATCATAATTTCTATACAAGAGATTAAAATGTTTATTCATTTATAAATCATTCTTCACATAATATCTACATAAGAAATTAAAAATTTTTAATCAATTAAAATATTTATTTTAACACTTTATTTCTATAAAAGAAATTAGAATATTTAATCAAATAAATATTCATCGTATCACATGATTTTTACAAAAGAAATCATAATGTTTCAAGCATCTTTGACCGAAGTCGCTTAAACATTTATTTTTTGTTGCACGTTTGCATCCCATAATATCGGCACGTTTGCCACATTATTCTCAAATCAAATAAGACTTTCCTTGTAATTATTTAATTTCAAAATTATCAAATTAAGTAAGTTTTAATGATGCATTGAACAATGTATATCAAATATATTATATTAAACCAAAATTAATATATCCATATATGTGATTGTATATTATCGCTTTCACCACGACAAAACAACTATAATATATATAGTCAATAACATAAAAACGTAATCAAATAAATAATATGTCATATATTATTAAACAAATATATATACAATTTCATTTATCATTAAAATTACGTTTAAAAAATACATGATAATTAATTAGAATATTAATTATTACACTTAATTAGAATGTTGACCATTTATCTATAAATCAAATGAAAAACTAACTAATTATATAAATAAATATTCATTTCATCAATTATTCATTTCTTAATTAATTAGATGACCTTTAATCTTCTATAAGAAATCTTTGTCCATCAAAGAACACATAATTTGTGACAAATTTCAAAATTATCTATTAAAATAAAATAGATAGAAACTAAATCTTTATTTATATATGTATATAAATTTCTAGAAGATCATACTTATTATGAATGAACATGAATTATCATATTATTAGCTAATATGCATGATTTATATTAATAATCACTTAGCAATATAATCAAATTAAATACAACTACAAATATATTTTATGTCTTAATGGAAGTACTTACATTGTCATGTTTTGAACAATAATCGCGTGAAGCGACTATGCATGCTCAAAATAAATCTGGGAAAATTGTTCTCACCGAGACAAATTTTGGCGAATATAATTTTGACTAACATAGCCAATTCTCTTTAAATACATGATTAGAATAAGTTCTAACACAAACAACTTATTTAATTTCATTATACATATGACCTTCATTTTCTGTCATTATTAATCACATAATTTCTATAAAAGAAATTAAAATGCTTCAAATATAAACGACAAAGTCATTTTAGAAAATTAAATTTCTACATAAGATCCTCAATTCATTTCATAATGTTTTACAAGAGAAATTATAATTATGTCAACAATAATGATTAATATCATTTTGACAAATCATCAGATTTCTTATAAGAAATCGTTATCAATCCCATTAATCTCATAATTTATACACAAGAAATTATAATGATTTTCACATCAATGACATCAACTACACCATTCATCTTCAACATCAATAGATAAAGTCATTTTAACGAGTCTGATTTCTACCAAGAAATCATTGACTACCCATTCATCTCATAATCTCTATACAAGAATTTGGAATGGTTTCAACATCAATAGATTAAGTCATTCTAACAAGTATGATTTCTATAAAGAAATCATTGACTATCCCATTCAACTCATAATTTATACACAAGAATTTGGAATGGTTGCTAAAGTCATTTTAGCTAGTCTCATTTAAAGAAATCAATGACTACCCCCACTCATAATTTCTACACAAGAAATTGGAATGGTTGATAAAGTCATTTTAGCTAGTCTCATTTAAAGAAATCAATGACTACCCCCATACAACTGGATTCGAACACGAGACCTCCCTTCCGCCACGCACAATTCTGTCTGAACTTTGAACCACTGCGCCAATGCGCCAATGCGCCCTTTCATCATTCTAGCACTTTTACAATAATTTGTCTTCTTTTCGGAGACAAATTATATTTTATATTTGAATAAACTCTGTTAACAAATAAATATATTACACATTTAACTTAACATCATAATCAAAATATAACATATAAGACAATATATATACTTTTATAAATAAATATATTATCGCTTCTTAGTTATTAATCTTAATATCACATTCTTTTAATTATCACTTAATTAATTTAAGAATGTATATATATAATAATTAATTATTTTAAAACTGAAACCATATGTTTCAATTATAATGAATTTTAACACCATTAATTTTCTGAAAATTAAAAGCTAACATATTAGTTACTTTCTTATTTTTATTCATTATTATTAATAATTTTAATAACCAACAAACAATTATTTAAAAATAAAATAAATTATTGTTCTTTAATTTATTTTCTAGAAAAAGTTTGTATAATAAATATACATCATTTTTCTTTAGAATATTAGCTTATAAATGTAAGCTTTAATACAAATAATATTAATAATAACTAACATTATATATATATATATAATAAAGACTTATCTTTATTTGTAGATTCTTATATTCCTTTATTAACAAATTCATCTTGTCGAAATAATCGATCATCTGGTTTATAACATCATAACTCGTATTCTTGAAACATCAAAGACAAAAATTTCGATGGCACAAGCTACTAAATAACTTAGCACATGAGACTGTTTTAAGATTGTTAGAAATCTTGTCTTAAAAATAATAGAAATATATATATATAAATGATGTTACAAATAAATTAAATAAATAAAATATTACAAAAAACGAAATCACCAAATTAAATATTGATTCGAGGCATGTGTTAAACACATTTCCCTTAAAACAGTTCCATCGTCTCCCATTTATGCTAGAGTTTATCGTAGATAGCTGTCTCCCAGCGTACAACGAATCCAGTAGTGATTCTACACTGAAATCACTACTTGTCGAACTTGATCAGCATGCCTGAACTATCACAGGTTTCAACAGAAATATCAATTTCAACGGAAATATCGAGCAAAGAACTCGAAAAACACTCACTAAACAAGAAGATGGCCTTTGGAATTCTAGAGTGAAAAAAATATAAGATGATTGAATAAAGTGAAATGAATAATGAATGGGTATATATTGCTGAGAATTAAACCTTCAAATAAAACCATCCAAACGTTTATTAGCAATAAATATTGCTCATTCATTTGTTAATTAGTCCATAACTAATTAACATCGTTGCCTATACGTTAATTTGTTGAAATACAATGTTAGACATTCAATGATAGCAAATTGAAGAGTCTAAACGTTAGTCAATTGATAGGCAATTAAAGTTAAATGTTTATCATAACATTATACTTTAATTTTCTAATTGAGCATTAATTATTAATTAAATAATTAATATTTAATTATAATTTGTATTAAATTCACCGTTAATTCACGTTTGAATTTGTGTGAATTTTATTTAATTTTATTTATTCACAATCTTATTTCCATTTATTAATAGACATAGCTTAATTCCAACACAATTATTGATATTTTTTTACATAAACTTTTGGAGATCACTTAAAGTGTTGTCATGTTAGAATTTGCTGAATTCGAACAAGAACTACCCTCATCACATCGTTTATCAAAATTAGACTTGTGACGATATTCTTCCAACAAGTTATAACATAAATGACGAACTTATAAAAAGAATCTTCATATATCTTAGGAAAGTAGAACTCTAACAAATCCAATTTATATCTTGGGTCTAAATCATTTATCACTCCCATTAAAACATATATATATATCCCAATAATTTTTTAAATTCACACTCATATTAGCCACCATTTGACTAATAACCCAATTAGAAGAATTGATCCATGAAGACAATTTCATATATATATTACATATTTTTGGAAAAAATATGTTAGCTGTTGGTTATTTTGTGCCAAAAAATAATTGAATCACCTTATAAAATGACTTGAAGTTCTTACAAATTTTATTGGTGAATTCTCATTCTTCATTAGATGGTATACTTTTATATTGTGAATTCCCTTTGCTCTAAAAAAAACACATCCTTATATACTAAGGTTGTCTCAAGCATTAAAAATATTGAATTCCATCTTGTAGGACAATTAAGAACAAACATTTTAGCATAATATATACGATATTGTCTAAAAATTTCCTCAAAATTTTCTTCACTTTTCGGAGTTGCAGTCCTATAGGATACACTATCTCGTATCTTTTCAATTCCATATATAATTATATCAAGTCCATCTTTCACAATCAAGTTTAGTATGTGGGCACAAAAACACATATGAAGGAGCGTACTTGACAATATTAATGTGTTTCTCTGTAGCTTCTCTATTATGTCTTTTATTAAAGCGTCACTTGGTGAACAATTATCTAAAGTTGGAGTGGATAATTTTGTGTCAATATTTCAATCCATCTGATAATTTAACAAAACTTGAGAAAGATTTTCTTTAATTAGTACGTAGACATGGCATATAAATGAACCTAAAAATAAAATAAAGTAGGCTTAAATGAGAAATGAATTAGAACCGCCCAAATAAATAAATAATTATAAATAAAAAATAAAACATTAATTCAATATTCAATTTTGCAATGTCCAACTATGGTCAAGTAACAATCATGCATATTTGTTTTTTTTTATAGTTGTCCATAACTCTACTGTCATTGTCATCAATCATAGACATTATTTCACAAATTTTTAATTTGTCACTTCTTATTGTATTTGTCATTAGAACCTTAAATAGTGGTTATTGAAGACCCAATAATTTTATAAATCCTAAATGATCTACCATGGAAAGAGGTTATTCATGCATGATAATCATGTTTTCCAATTCTCTTCTAACACCATCCTGATCAAATATGTAGTTTACAATACATTTTTTGCCATCTTTTGACAAAGTATTTGTCAAAACTTGTTATCTTAAACCCAAACATTTTGGTCCTTATATAAAACAATTAAAGTAATCATGTAGGTGACGAGTTATATTTTTTGATTCACCTCCCAACAACTTATAACAATATTTTTATTTTTATTTTTTAGCTCCATTGATGTCTACAATATGAAAATAATTCCAAATAATAATTCTTCTTTTGAACAATTGGAAATTTTTATCGTACTTTTGGGAATTGTTTAAGGTGTTGTTGCATGTATTGTTGAATTAGAAGTATTATTGCCTGATAAATTCTCAATATTTGTTGTCATTGAATATTTATTATCAATATTTAGTAATTATCATTAACCAAACTAACACATATATTAAATTATAATAAAGTGTGAATGAAGTATCATACTTCTCAAACTATATTAAATAAAATCATTTCACCTTATATAAAAAAACATTATATTACTAACTTCCTATTTTGTTTTATTTGAAAAATAACCTTTAATACCATATTTTATTTGAATAACAATAAAAGTATAAATGAAGTATCATACTTCTAAACTATACTAAATAAAATAATTTCACTTATTTAAAAGACATTAGATTACTATCCCCTTTTGTTTTATTTGAAAACCAACCTGTAACACCATTTTTTTTATTTGAGGAATAATAAAAGAAACTATATTAAATAAAATCATTTTACCTTAATTAAACAATATTAGACTACTAACTTCCTTTTTGTTTTATTTGAAAAATAACCTTTAACACCATTTTTTATTTGAAGAACAATAAAAGTGTAAATGATGTATCATACTTCTCAAACTAAACTAAATAAAATCATTTTACCTTATTTAAAAAACATTATAATACTAAATTTCTCTTTTGTTTTAATTGAAAAATAACGTGTAACAATATTTTTATTTGAGGAATGATAAAAGTATAAATGAAGTATCATACTTCTCAAACTATATTAAATAAAATCATTTTACCTTATTTAAAAAATATTAGATTACTAACTTCCTTTTTTGTTTAATTTGAAAAATAACTTGTAACATATTTTTTATTTTTTTATTTGAGAAATAATAAATGTGTAAATGAAGTATCATAATCTCAAACTATATTAGATTACTAACTTTTATTTTTTTTTATTTGAAAAATAACCTGTAACACTATATTTTATTTGAGAAACAATAAAATACTCTACATGAATGTAAAGGCAAAAAAAATTATCGGACTCATATATTATTCAAAATAATAGCGATCTAAATTAACTGTTAATAAGAAAATAAAAAAACTAAACTAACCTAAAACTGAAAATATTGTGGTCAAGTCAATAGTATATGTAACAAAAGTTGTGAAAAAAAGACGAAGATAGAAGAAACCATTCCTGAAGAGAAAAAAAATGTGATGTCGTGTTGTTTATATTAATCAGAAAGAAAAAAAAAAGTAAAATAATATACAAAAGTTAAACTAACCTTCATCCTGAAAATGTCCTCAAGACTCTAGAGTAAATGGAGATATAATTGTGATGAAAGGTAAAAAGTAAAGAGATAATTGAGAAATTACGTGAAGGTAAGAAGATAAAGAGATTTTTTTTTTAAAAAGAGAAAAGTAATGATTGCATTAAATAATGATTTCATTAAGTAATATATTTTTATTAAAACAATATAATTATATTTTATTGATTCACTTCGGGGATCGGTGCGGGGCATTTAACTACCATCCCCGCCCCAAACTCCGGTCAAAAAAATTCGGTTTTTCTCGCCACGCCCTGATCAAAGCGGGGAAATACCACACCAATCGGTTCGGTTCAGGTGGGTTTCCGAGGGACGGTTTCAAATTTTAATCTTTACACACTAACCATTGACTAATGCATAAATATTTGCACACCACTACAGTCCAAATATTTTAATCTCCCCTTGTAAAATGAATTGCATCAAATGAATTAGGAAAAAATGAATCAAACCTTAAAAAATATTTCATTTCTCCCCAACTCTCTTCTCTCTTCCTTAATCCTAACTCGCTCAATTTCATGAAAACTTATATATTGATGGTACCACGATCATTTATATATGATCGCTCCAACATGTTACTTGTTAGTAAATTTCGTGACAAGCTTATCAACTTTTACGAAAACCTATTTCTTGACAGTACCACGATCATATATATATATATATATGACCGCTCTAACATGTTACTTGTTAGTAACTTCCGTGACAAATTTATCAACTTCTACGAAAATATATTTGTTGTTTGTTCCACGATCATTTATTTATGATCCTTTCAACATGTTACATGTTATTAATTTTTGTGACCACTTTATGAACCTTTACGAAAACCTATATGTTGATAGTACTACAATCATTCACACATGATCACGCTAAGTGTTACTTGTTAGTATCGTGAGAAAACTCATAAACTCTCACAAAAAACTATTTATTGATAGTACTACGATCTTTCACACATGATCACACAAGGTTTTACTTGTTAGTAACTCCCGTGAGAAAGCTCATCAACTCTCACGAAAACATATTTACTAATAGTATTACGATCACTTACGAATGATCGCGCTAATGTTAATTGTTAGTAACTCATGTGAGCAAGTTTATTAAACTCTCATGTAAATCTATCTATTGATAATACTACGATTATTTTTATATGATCGCATCTTAAAATTACTTGTTAAGTAATTCACAAGAAAAAGTTCATCAACATGTTCCCATATCTTGTTTGTTGACATTAACTTTGATCGTTTATGATCATCCCAAAAACCTTAACCAAATACTATCGGCTAATAATTATAAAAAATGTATCTGACATGAATAATATATTGATATTCATGTTCAATAAAAAGTTGATTTGTAAATGATACCCATGATCATTTCTACACCATCATCTTATAAACATTGAGGATACTTTGTTAAGATCTGAATATGATCTGAATATCAAGTCCATCCTCGACAAAAAATAAATCTTTGTTAGGATAATCACCAAAGAAAGATTTATAATACTGGACCAATGCTTTAAAAGCATCAACGAATTATGCACACAGCAACATGAAGGCCACTCCACATCTGCTCAGTCAAGGTTCTATCTTTTCATTACCTTAACAAAGAAATATAAATTTTACATGAAAAATTAGTGTTAGATGTATACTCGAACCCACATTTTTAAAATTAGTTTTTTTTAATCAAACTTGGTTCGAGAGGGGAACTTTGTAAATACTAGAATTCCACTTACCAAATTTATAAATTTTAAAATAATTATCTTGAATAAATAAAATCAAAATTAAGGCCAAAACATGATTAAATATTTAATTGGATTACTTATTGTTATAATGAAACCCCAATTAATTAAAGTAAGAGGAGTGCTAGGGGAGGGAATTTGGGATAGGGAATGAGAGATAAATTATTTGATTTTTTAAGCTAATCAAATTACACCACGTCATTCCCCCTCTTATTCCCTCACCCAAATTCCCTCCCCCAATCATTTGTCTTTAAGTAATGGTCAAGAAAAATAAATAAAATTATTAGAGAAAAATGTTAAGCTCATTTTATCTGAAATTAATTTTAAGAAAATTAAGGGATGAAATAAAAATAAAATAAATATTTTAGGATAAATTTTGTATCCATTTTATCCCAAATAAATTATTTACTAAATACTAAAAATACTAGGGAAAAGGAATGAAGGAATAATCAATTTAACAATCCCTAAAAAAAATGGAGCGAGATCTGTTGTAGTCGAAATGAAGAAAATTCAATGCAATAAGCCCAATAATAGTTAGATGATCTCCCATGATCCATCCGACGCCCATGGACACTCCACATAGCCCGCTGCAATGAAAAAAGAATGCTTTTGCGTAAGAGGACGCCTCTAACATCGTCAAGCTAGATGCGCCTGTATTTCCCATCACCAATAGAGCGTTAATAGAATGCACATCATCCACACTTTGGCTCGAACCGACGTCCTTTCGACCCCTACTCTACGCTCAAACGTAGAGAAAATGAAACCGTTTTTAGCATGCTTTGTCTTCTTTCTCGTGAGGATGAACAAGATAATAACAGTTCCATCTTTGATTTTTCAAAGATGAAACTTTTTCTTTTCACCACCATTTTACTATGTTCAAAATGTGAAATGATCACCCTACTCTGGTGATCATTTTACCTATAACCTCATCATTGCATATATGAGAAACTAGCTAAAGAACAAATAAAAGGCCATTGATGACCTTGTGACTAAATGTTAATCAAATGATCACCCATTGAACGTTTAACATGATCACGCTAAACGTTAATTGTTAGTAACTCGTGTGAAAAAGTTTATTAAACTCTCATGTATATATATCTATTGATAATACTACGATCATTTGATCATTTGCTATGATCGCATCTTAAAATTACTTGTTCAGTAATTCACATGAAAAAGTTCATCAATATGTTCCCATATCTTGTTTGTTGACATTAACTTTGATCATTTATGATCATCCCAAAAACCATAACCAAATACTATCGGCTAATAATGATAAAAAATGCATCTGACATGAATAATCTATTGATAGATTTGCAACAAGCGTGTTCAAGTGCGGCTTTGGAGTAGTGGTGTATAATATTTGGCAAGAATGGAATGCAAGGGTATATGGCAGAACCAGTAGGAGCGTTAAAGAGTTATGGAAAGATATTGTATCGGATTGCAGCGCCCTCGCGGGAATGTGGAGAAGAATTTCAAGCACAGAGCAGAACTGGAATATCTACAGGAATTGGAATTTACCGTTTTTTGAACACACTAGAATTGAAAGGATTGTAATAAGATAATTCATTTACGTTTTTATCTTTTTTCTTTTATTGAAAATGTTACGATTTCAAAATCATTATAGGCCTGTCTAAAATGATCTCTTAAACTCGTGATTTTTTTCCCGTTTTTAGGAATTTTTAATAAAATGACGCTAAGTCGTTTTTTCCCCCCAAAAAATCCAAACTCTAAATTATAGGTTAAATTTGAATTCAACAGAGAACATAGGTTCTAAGGTTAATAGCAAGTCATGCCTCAAAACGTTCAATATAAAAATATAATTATGCACACTAACAACGTTCAACTTTGATATGAGATTTTATACCGTATTATTTCTTGATTATATTTTAATTTTAAATGGAGAATTCATTTCTTAAGTGACATAAAAAAATGTAAAGGGATAAAAACGAGATTTTATTGTCAACCCCATAACTAACCCTCCCGTCGAATCTCATATGAGATTGAGAATTTAAAGGGAGGTTGACATAGGTCTTTTTAATTTTTTTTCAATCAAGAACAATCTCAAGAATTGAGAGTTGTCAGCTAATTTTAAAATCAGGAAAATAATATAGGCGTGTGAATGTCATAATTAAAGTTTTTTTTAGTTCGGCGCTTAGTTTTGTATGTGAAATGAATAAAAGTGATATGTCTCATAACGTCTCGTAGGTCTCTACTATAACAATTTTTTCCTTAAGAATTATATTTTTTCACTTTACTTTTTAGTTTAACCTAAACTTAAGTAGAACTTTTGATTTTTGGTTGTAAAGTAAAGACAACACACAATAATATATTTACAAGTATATAAAAATAAAAAATATATACAAGTATATAAAAGATAATACTAAAAAAGAATGAAAATGTTAGACCAATATAACATAAATGCATAAAGTTTAAAAAAAAACATTCTTAGAGACATGAAAATTATGTTGAAAAAATTAATGTAGCTAGAAAATTATGAAGTTAAGCGTCAAGGTTGGAAATATTTTTTGTGATTATAAATATATTCATTTAAAATATTTGTGACACACGATAGAGGAGTTAGACCCTTAAAAGTTGAGAAAAAAATAGATGTTTTTCGGCCAAACGAACTTATTCGATTTTTTTTATATTTTCATAGAAAATATTGTTTTTTTTGTTCATTTTATATTTTTTTAGAAATTAAATAAATTAAGAGAAAAAAGCACATACTTACACGAAACAAAACAAGACCTTCAAAAAAATAAAGAAAATAAGCCAAAAATGATTCCCGGTCATTAGCAAAGTTTTGTCGGTCAGAAACTATGCCCAAACATTCTTCCTCTGTTGGCTGCGGTATTTCTCGATTGAATGGAAAGTAGGCGGCTTCTTCGGTCAAAACCCATTATAGTCAAGATTTTGGGCCTCTATCTAGTTTTTTTTACTATGAATGATTCTCGGTTGTCTTTTTGGTCAAACACCAGCCAAAGATTATAATCATCAACCAGAAAACATGTTAATCTAGGATTTCTCAGTCAATAACCATGCCACGACCAAAAAACTTGAAATATGGTTAAATTCTGAAACACACTAACCCCAAGAACACACATTACCGAAAAAAGCTTAAAATTAATATTTAGTTTTATATAACCTATATAATCATATTTAAAATCTTAACATCAACAAACTAAAATCATGCAATAAAATCATCAAGATTCTTCAAAATAATGTATTTTTATTTTGTTTTAAAAAATTGTAATTATTTTATTCTATTAACATACAACATTCAACATCCTTTAATACCCTTCTTTTCAAATAATAAAATCAAGAACACATCTTTACAAAATTAATTATTATTTACAAGTTTGTGGTCTCTTTTTTATATTGAATTTTTGTAATTGGAAAAGATATGAAATTCCTCCATGTGTTTAACTTCATCAAACCTCAATCAATTTAACAATTAAACTGTATAATCATACATATCAAATCAAAGAAATCTACAATATTATTGAAAATTGAAAAACTAAATTAACGACAGACAAAAGAAGAAACCTGATAAAGTGTTAAGTTAAGGTCTTTTATTAATTATAAGTGTATTAATAAGACTAAGACATATTAATTGTTTATGTGTAGGGTCAAAGTGAAGAAAATCGAAATAGGAATGTGTCTGGTAGTTGATCAAATTCGGTATTTAATATACTTTGGTATTTTGAAGAAGCGAGTCTGGTATTTTATCCAAATCAGTTTTTAGAGAAGCGCTTTCAGTTTTATGATCACTTCGGTATTTTGAAGAAGCACGTCCGATATTTTGTCCAAATCGGTTTTAAGAGAAGCACTTCCGGTTTTATGTTAACATTGGTTTTGCAAAAGTGCTTCTGGTAGTTTGATCAGCTCGACTTTTGCTAAGTGTTTCTGGTATTTAACCAGTTCAGTTTTATATAAGGTACTTCCGGTATTTAACTAGTTCGGTTTTATACAAGGCGCTTCCATTATTTAACCTATTAGGTTCTATACAAGGCATTTCCGGTATTTGATCAAATTCAGTATTTGATCAAATTCGGTTTTATGAAGCGCTCCGTGTTTTTTAACCATCTTCAGTATTTTATGAAGCACTTCCAGTTCTTGATTAAATTCAGTATTTGATCAAGCATCCTTTATTGGCACTCTGACAAAGCAAGTGAGCTAAGCCCATAGAAGACTGTCACGTGCCAAACTAATTCAAATTTTCTATGATGTACGTTCCCAGTACACCGAAATCTCTTTTAAGAATATTCGGCGCACTATCTTCATTCAGTACATCCACGATCAAAAGCATATTCTTTGATGTATTACCCTAGAACACATCCAACCCAAATATGATAAAAGTCCTCTAAAGAAAATTTTTCCGTTGAGATGTTATCTATTTAAGAAGAACATGGAGGACAATTTGCACCTCTCAACTTTTTCAATCTATCGGTTTTCTGGCTTTACTGGTTTTTCATTACTTTCACGAGTCATAAGCTTTTTGTGTGAACTCTCTTTCAAGTGCTCAAGCTTATAAAGTTGTTAGATTATAAAGTTGTATTAGATACTGTTTTTCTTTGAGAGATTTCAGTATTATAAGTTGACAGAATTTGTTCTGTTCAACAGAATTTGTTCGTAAACAGACATTGTCTAAGTCCTGGATGTCCGACTGGGTTTGTGTGAGCGTTGTATTAAAACAAAATATTCTAGTGAATATCCTTCTCAAGGTTGAGAAGAAGGGGTGACGTAAGAGATTTTTCTCCGAACATCCATAAATAAACTTTGTGTTTTGTGCTATTTACTTTCTGAATCTTTCAACTATTTATCTACCGCTTCAAGTTTAAACAAACAGTTCCACACTTGACTTCGTTCAAGAGTTTGCGAAGACTTGCGAAGAAAATAAACAAATATTAACTTCTGTTAGGATCTAGGTCGCCGCTGGTGGACCGGGGGTTGGACCGGTTAGCGGTTCTCACTCGTAGGGTGGTGGTTAATCCGGTTAGAGATTAACACCGGGGTTTCAATACTACACAACCTGTCACAAACCCTTGAACTAGGTTCAAGCGCGGAAGAGGTTTGCTTTCAAGTTGAAGCGGTACACGTGTATGATAGGCGGAGTCGGTTTCGGATGATGGAGATTTGAAGAATGGTGGGTCGGTTTCGGTTATCTGGATATTCGGTATGGTCAGTATGGAGTCGGTTTGGAGCGGTATGGTTAAGTTAGTCGGTTATGTAATGAAGCCAACAGAAAGTAAATAACACAACAGATTTTATGGATGTTCGGATATAAAACTCCTACGTCACCCCTTCCTCTAAATACCGCGAGAAGGATATTCACTAAGGTATACAAGTACAATTCGATCGAGACTTATTTCCTGCTCGATAACACTCTTACAATTCACACCGAAATTGTAGCACACACTTAGAATTTAGCACTTAGGCTTTCTTACAATACCACACTGTTATCACTTGTAGTAAATGCTCTCAACGCTTCACTTGTCTCACTTAATGTCCCGCATTTACTCTTCTGCAACTGCCTCCTTTTATAGGTGAAATATGCCAACGGTCATATTTCAAAGTCTTGAATCTGATTGGCTGATCAGAGATGCAGTGATTCAGTGTCTCAGACCTGCCGGTCGTCTCCTCAGACCTGATATCCTGTTTCAGACCTGCCGGTCTATAAGGCAAACCTGCTGGGTTTGTCTTTTACTCAATGTAGGCACTGTCTGCTTGGACAGTTGTCTGTACTTTGAAGATTTCCTTTCTGGCTTATCCCGAAGTAGAAGGATCCGGTAGTACTGTTTTCTGCAGCCTACAGTCTTTCCTCAGACTTGCATGGATATGGAAGTATTCAGTCTGTTCCTTTGGTATCATTCTCAACAGATACCCAAAGTGTCTTCTTGTACTAGTCGGCCTCTTGACTTGGCCGAATGTCTTTTGGTAGTGAAGTAACCGGACTTCTTCCGGTTATACTTGTCTTGTGGATTGATCAGTTGTTTGATGGTTCCGGTTTTGAGCTTTGGCCGATCCTTCCTTTGTTTGGTCATGCTCTGAATACTCTTGATCGGTATGGTAACTTGACCGGTTCGGTCTCTTCAGTTGGTTCTCTTATTCATCTGGTCCGGTTCCTTGTTCCTGCATGGGAAGTTTGTTTAAGTTAGGTTTATTTGAACCGGTATGAATTTATCTAACAACTTCTAACATAGTTAATATCAAAGTGAAGGTTTTCGTAATTAACAATACCTTGTCAACCCCCTGCTATGGTTGACTCCTTTCTTATAGGATCGATGTAATCAATAGAGACGGGGGTCTAACTATTAATGACAACTTCAGGAAAACGGTTTGATAGAAATACTATTAGAATTAATATCACTTTATATTCTTCGCAAACCATTGCAAACTCTTAAAAAAGACACGGTAAGTTGTTTATGGATGTTCGGAGAAAACTCTCCCACGTCACCCTTTTTTCCAACCACCGAAAGGATTCACTATACTTCTTTGAATCAAATACAGTTTACTGGCTAACTAACTATTGAACAGAATTGGCTCTGTTCAACTTACAATATGATTAATATTATTTCTCATCTAGACACATTTTGATTCTCTCTTGAACTTAAAGATGTACAGATCAGAAAGTGCAAGAGTATATAATTGATAGCAAGTAATGCTTATGAAATCAGTAAGACTGATATGCTTGTAAAAAACTTGTTACTCTCTCTCTCTGGTACGTCGACCGTTGTCATTGAGGATCTATATATTGAATACAAACACCAACGGTCGAATCTTCTAGATGGACACGTGGCCAACGCCCATTGGAAAGTCTCCATAGCACAAGAGTACATCAGGCTCTGTACACAAGGATCGTGGCTGTACCGAACTGGTAGTGCGCCTGATATTCTTCTGGAACTTTCCTTTACTGAGCAAGTAGTGGGAGGAATATTCACGTACGTGGCATTCATTCTTTGGGTACAAATAGCTGGCGTACTGGACTGCACGGATGAATGGAGTAGGAGTAGCGTACAACTAGTTGATCGTGGATAGATGGATATTAACTTCAAGCCGCTGCTGAAACGAGGCATTAGACGTGCTCCATTAGACTGTCAGGTTCAAGGAAATTAGACGCCCACGTCTAATAGCGAAATCCATTAGACCACCAAGTCTAATGGAGTTAGACTGCACGTCTAACTATGTATCTGTTAGACTGCACGTCTAACTACGTATCTATTAGACTGCACATCTAACTTGTTAGGATCTAGGTAGTCGCTGGAGGACCGGGGTTGGGCCGGTCAGTGCGTCTTCACTCAAAGGGTGGTGATTAATCCTGTTAGAGATTAACACCGGGGTTTCAATACTACACAAACTGTCACAAACCATTGAACTAGGTTCAAGCGCGGAAGAGGTTTGTTTCAGTTTGAAGCGGCACACTTGTATGATAGGCAGAACCGGTTTCGGATGATGAAGGTTTGAAAATTGATGGGTCGGTTTTTGTAACCTGGTGATCCGGTTTGGATAGAGTTAGGTAGATTAGAGCGGTGTAGGTAAGTTAGTGTAGGTCGGTTAGAGAATGGAGCCGGCAGAGAGTAAATAAAAAGACAGATTTTATGGATGTTCGGAGATAAAACTCCTACGTCACCACTTCCTCTCGAAACCGCGAGAAGGATATTCACTAAGGAATACAAATACAACTGATCGAGGCTTATTTTCTGCTCGATAACACCCTTACAATTTACACCGAAATTGTAAACTACACACTTCAACTTTAGCCCTTAGGCTTTCTCTTAGAGATAGAATACAATCTTATCACTTGTGAATTAAATGCTCGCTGTATCACTTATGTCTCGCTGTGTGTCACGCATTTACTCTTCTTCAACTACTCCTTTTATAGGTGAAATATGCCAACGGTCATATTTCACTTCCTTGAATCTGATTGGCTGAGCAGAGGTTCAATGATTCAGTGATTCAGACCCTACGGTCACCTTTTCAGACCTGCCGGTCATCTGTTCAGACCTGGCGGTCAACTCTGCAGACTTTGCAGTCTGTTCTTCCGGTATGTAAGACAAACCTACTAGGTTTGTCTTTTACTCAATGTGGTAACTGTTGGCTAGACAGTTATCTTGTACTTGGAAGATTGCCTCTGATTTATCCTGAAAGTGGAAAGATCCTGTAGGACTGTTTTCTGCAGCCTACAGACTTGTATGAATATGGAAATGTTCAGTCTGTTCCTTTGGTATCATTCTCAACAAATACCCGAAATGACTTCTTGTATTGGTCGGTCATTTAACTTAACCGAATGGCTTCCGGTGTGATTGGTTTAACCGGACAGCTTCCGGTTATTCCTTTGCCTTGTAGCTGATCGGCTGTCTGATGTTTCCGGTTTTTAGTTCTGGCCGATCCTTTCTTTGTGCGGTCATGTTCCGAATGTTCCTGGTCGGTTTTATTGTCTTGACCGGTTAATCTTCTTAGCCGGTCCGTTTTTTTTTGCCCGGTCTGGTTCCTTTGTTCCTGCATGGAAGGTTTATTTGTTAAGTTCTGTGAACCGGTCCAATTTTATCTAACAATTTCTCCCTTTTTGATTATTTTATTTAAAATTATCAAAACCATGTAAGTTTGCAAACGTAGGCCGGTTCTTTGTTTTGATCGGATTTTTGAAACTGACTTGGGAGAATTTTTCGAATATTTTTGGAAAAGTCTTATCTTTTATCTTATCAATTTCTCCCTTTTTGATTATTTTATTTAAAATTATCAAAACCATGTAAAGATGCAAGTATAGGCCGGTTTCAAAAATAACTTTTTATATATATATAGAAATAACCGAAAAGGGAAATTATTATATAAATACTGAAATAGACATAGTTAAGAAAGATAACCCCTAATCTGAGTCGGAGAAGTTAAAGGCGGCCACCATGTCCTTGGTCCGTTTTCTCTTAACCGGTTGCGGTTGACTGACCGTAGTGGAGACTCGTTGTCTTGTGGAACGCCCCACCAGATGTTCTTCATCTTCATCTTCGGTGTGAATAGCCGGGTCCGGTTGACTTTCTATAACCGTGTCAGTGATCCCATCCAGCAGCCCGGCCACTTGAGCCTTCTTTGATGTTTTCCTTTTCCTTTTTGCCGGAACCGAAGAGGAAGGGGCCGCCGTTGTCTTCTTCTTGTGAGCGGTTGCAAATCCTTCAAGCCTTTGTCTCTCAGTATTCAACCGCTCTTCATCCTCTACAGCTTGAGCGGCTATGGACTCTGCCAGTCCCGAATACTTAGCCACTGTTCTTCATTCGCGCTCGACTCTTTCTTCCTCACTTAGTCGCGGTGGGTCCTTTGCTAATCTTGCTTCTTCATCCAGCGCATCCTGGACCTCATTAGCCGCTCGTTCGTTTGCTTCTACAACCGCTAGATCCGCATTCAACTTAGCCTTGAGTAATTCATCAACTTGTGCGGTGAGCGCCTTGAGGTCGGCCTCGAGTTTGTCGTTGTGGTCTTCAAGACCCGCATTCTTCTTTTCAAGTTCTGAGATCCTATTAAGTGTTGTGCCAACCAGATCCTCAGTGACCTCTGTTAATCGTTGATCGGTTTGCCTCTCAAGCCGATCCAAGTCATCCTTTATCTCTGAGGTCTCTTCTTCCAAGGCCTTGGTTCGCTGAAGATGGTTGCTGCGCCAAACCGTTTCTTCCCGGTAGTCAGCTTCGACTTGTGAGATCCGGTCATCTGCCCTTAACAGAGTATGCCTTGTATTGTTGGCAAACCGGAGTGCCAGGTTTACGGTTCTCTTCATTTTCTCCTCTAGTGGGTGAACCGTTGAGTCTACAAACTCTTGAAGGAGGAACTTAACCCTTTCTTCTGTAATGCCCGGTTCTGAATCCCCGGTTTGTTCGGTTTGAAGTTGCGCGGTGAGAGGAGTCTCCGTCCTTTCATCGGTTTCGTTTATCACCGTATCCGCCCGAGGAGGTGTTGCACCGTGATTTTGACCGTCATCGGTCACAGCAGCTGGGGAGTGTTGTTTTCCTCGTTGTCTGCACACCGCTTCCAGCCGCTCTATTTCTTCATCGAATTCTCCTCTCGCTTTCTCAAGTCTTTCTAACACCAAGAGTATTAAGTTGGCCTCCGGTGTTCCCTCTTCGTACCTTTCCTTAATCTTCCGGATCCGTACGGTTAGCTTCTGTACCCGGGCTCGCGGTCTTATGATGGCGGTTCGGCCCAAGGCTTCGTGAATAGTTTCGGCGTTTGTGAGGCTCATGACTATTTCCTCTATTTCCTTCAGCCTTCGGAAACACTCTTCGTCGGTTAGGCCCGGTAACATGTGTTTGTAAAGTCTGTCGAATCGGTGCTCGTGCCATTCCCGGTATTATTCGCCAACCTTTTCAGCTCGCAGTGCAATGGCCTTCAGGATTCGGCCCGCTATAATATCAGCCTTCTTCTGATCGTCTTCAGGGGAGGCATCCTCTTCCTCATTGCTTTCCGCACCGGCCTCGGCGTTCTCAGGGCTACCGGTCGCACCGGTATTGATGGGACTTGTACCCGAATGCTCTTCATCATTCGGTCTTTCTTTATCGGTTTTCTCCGAATCGGTTCGTTCAGACGTGGAAGCCGACTCTTCCTCATCCCTTGTTTGTGATGGCGGTTCCGAGAATACTATTTTCTCCTTGCCCTTACTTCTGGTCTTTTCTTTTGCCGGGGCCGATTTCTTGGCGGATTTCTTCTTTCGGCCACCTGTGGAACCGGGGGCCGGTTGCTTCCTCTCCAGGAAGTGTTTGAATCTTATTAACCGTCCTGATCGGATAGTGACACCAGGACCGGTGTTGATGTTATGATGGAGCAAGATTTTTCCAAGGGGAATGGCGTATCCCCATGACCGGGTTGAATCCGGTTTCACCATATCCTTCAGGTTGTTGAATATTTCCTTCACCCAGTTCACTTTCGTACCATCTATTAAGCCGACTAGCATCCCGAATTTGACCTTGGTGAGGCTGTTGTAATTTCCTCCTCTCGCCTGAACCGCCTTTGTGAAGATGTCACAAAGCGGTATGTACTTCGGTCGTAGTGTTGCTTTGTTACCGGATACTTTTACCGGTTCCTTGGTTGCTGAAAGGATCTGGCATGCTGCCTCGAACGTTGATAGTTCTAGATCTGACGCTGCATCTTGGCCGTCTGTTGGAAGGCGTAGGCTTTCCGCAACCGATTCTTCGGTTAACTCGAATTCAGTACCGCTGACAGTCGCGGTGATCTTCTCGCCGGATAGAGTTGCGGTGTTGAAGAATTCTTCAACCGCTTCTTTGTATAGAACATGGGGACCGCCGAGAAAATACTCAAGACCGGCTTCGGTTACCCGATCAATGACTCCCTTTGCTGCAGGCGTGCCCTTCTGTCGAATTTCCTCGAAATCCACTTGAGTCATGTGTTTGAACAAAGCCGAGTCTCGACCCATCTTAGATGATTGAGAGATTTTGAAGAACGAGAGTAAATAACCACTGAGAGAATTTGAGAGCTTAGAGAGAGAAAGCTGTTTCGCGTGAGAGTAGAATGAAATGGTTAAGAGTCCCTTTTATAAGTGCGGTTTGGAAACCCAACCTTCCCAACAACATTTGGCGGGAGTTTTCCCCCCAAGCCGAATAGGCGGCAAACCGTGGGCGGGAAACCAAGGGGCGGCAATCGAAAAGGCGGCAAGTCAATAGGCGGTATGCCAGGAGGAAGTTTGAGCGGGAGTTTTGGGCGGGAAATTTCCCTCCAAAATTATTGATTTCGACTTTGATGACGTAATCTCTCTTTTGAAACCGTTTGATGCTGCAGTTTTCTTAACTTAACCGGAGGGTTTGGTTATCGAGAGTTAACCGGTTATTTTGAACAAGCAGACTATTTGCAATCTTTTTGAGTTTAAGCGGTTTTCTTTGAGACCGGATAGGAGCGCGGTTATTTGACAATATTAACCGGTACTTAGATAGATATTCAAAATATTAAGATGACTCGGTCATTTAGACTGAAATAGATTTGCATTGAAGAGACATTACAGAATAGAAACCGAAAGATAGATCGGTGTAAAAACATACATACATAAGAGGGAAAGATACAACTTATGTAATAACCACTTTAAAAAGCCTGTCTTCCACCGCATTCATGTGAAGGATGTTCGAGGGGGATGCCGGTGTGCCCGGTCCAAATTCTGGCCGGTATTTGAGAATGAGCTTACTGATGTGAGGTGCATAACCGAGACCGTTCTTGGTTATCACCATGTTTTTCAGGCTTTGAAAGATGACTGCTGACCAGTTGATGGCCGTGTTGCTAACAATATGGGTCATCATGTTGTAAGTGTTCTTGGAGTACCGCTGATTTGGAGATTGACAAAGGATAGACCGGGTCACAATCTCAAGAAGGAGTTGGGCGTGATGACCGAGGCGGGTTTTTAACCCATAGTTTTCCACTGGAACAATGGTTCCAGAGAAGAATAGTGCGTGATAATCTGTCGCACTTCCCTCCTGGGTTGGAAAGTCAGAAAACCCTTCTGTGGGCAAGTTGAATAGGTGGGCAAATTCGGCTTCATCGAGCCAGAAAGTATGGTCTCTTACCGTAGAGACGATGTAATTGCCCCTGATGCAAGCGCTTCGAAAGAAGGTCTTAACATCCTCAATCAGAAGGGGACCGGATTCTTCGAGGAATGTTTGAAGTCCGATGTCAATTAGGGATTCAAACATGATTTTCTTTGCATGATTTCCGTCCCATTGTTCCATACATGAGCCGAAGTTGATGCTCAAGAAATTTCCTAAGGTTCGGCTTAGCATGGTTAGAACTTTTGCGAAAAGAGAGAGGTAGAGTTCAAGAGATCTCAAGAGGATAGGATGTTTTGATTTGATTAAAGGATAGCTCTTTATATAGGGTCGGTTTTGGAGGGAAAATATTAGCATTGAATGTCAGTTTTGTCTCATTAAGGAAGAGAATATTTATGTTACCAAAACGCATTGGGAAGGAGTTACTTTTAATTTATTGCGGAGCTCGAGGTGGGATTTGGTTGAAAAGTAACCAAGTTAGTTGGGTATTGATTACTCAGGTGGTTGGGGGTTACTTCATTAATGAAACATTGAAAAGTAACCGATACACACCGAGGGTGACTAAAACCGCAAATAACATAGATAAAACTGAATGATCATAAAGATGTTGGACAAAGATACACCCGGTGCGTGCAGCAAAATGACCGGGTGTAGGAAGGAGTGACCGAATGACCGCTGGAAGTGACCGCACCGTTGGGGTTGTTGCGACGGTTCCTCCTCCTCTAGTCCTTCTCAAACCGTTCATAGAAGGAGTCGGTTATTTCCATAGTGAGCACCTGAGCTTGATTCAGACCTTCGCCTGGACAGGTCGGTACGCCAAGCTCAAAAAGCAGACAGCTCAGTTGGGGGACGGGGCCGACTGTTCGAACGCTAATCATCCAGATTAGAACGTCGAACAGTATTCTTGACCAGTTAACCGGTGTCCCGATTGTGATGGCAGCCATCATATTGAAGGAGGCGGTGCAGTAAGTATTCGTCACGTCCCTTCCTAAGATGCTTCGACCTATGACATCATTGAGAAGCTGATATTCAGCCCTCAATAGTGATTTTGTCCCATGGTCATTAACAGGCAAAAGTTAGAGAGATCTCTGCCTTTAGGTCGGCCGGAACGTTAAGATCTGTTAAACCTTGCTTTGGCAAGCCAAAGCACCTCCCAAAGTCATTCTCCGTGAAGTCGAATACCACACCGCCCACCTTAGATTGGATATGGGTGTCAAAGTGCGGTGTGCCTCTGATAACCCTTGCATTGTACAAGAATTCTAGAACAGATTCTAGATAGATGACATGTTTGTCATCCAAGAAGTATTGAAGACCCGTGTCTTCGAGTGATTTCATCATTTTGAACACATCATAGTGGTCAGTGCTCTTCGCAGATCTGAAGTCCACTTGGAAGATGTTTGAAAACTGAGACATTTTTGTCTTAGTGAGAAAAGAGGTTATGACTTATGATTGTTTTGATTAAGATTTGTTCATCTTATATACTAGTGGAGAGAGAACCCTATTATCCACGTATCACAGGAGGTGATGTCTATTATCCAAAGGGGAAAAGGTTTTGCATAAAATAAGCATGTCTACAGCCTAGGGTTGTTGGTCATAGACCTAGACCATGAAAGATATCAAATCTTCACGTCTTTTTAGGTGTGACCATTTTACTTTGAAAAGGAAATGTTGCAGAACAGATAAGCTTAAACATAGATAATTATTCCACTTTTGTTTGAAATTCAAATAATCTAAGATAACCTATTTCCGAACTGGTCAGTTATCAGTTGTTCGTCCCGAGGCGGTTATTTGGTGCATGCACTAAATAACCGGTCGGTTTACTTTTTCTGATATACCAGGCGGTTCTTCCATAGATACCTTAAAAATTTGAAATCCAACAGTTTAGGAAGAACTACCGGTTTTGTCTGTCCGAATCGGTTTCCTTTTAAGCATCCTTAGGAAGGATCTGACTAATATCGGTTAAACCGAGAGTAAGTCTGAATTGAGAAAACTTAGCTTCCTGTAGGGGCTTAGTGAAGATATCGACTACTTGTTGATCTGTCGGTACGTATTCCAGCCGGATATGCTTCAGCACGACATGTTCCCGAATGAAGTGGTGCCTTATGTCAATGTGCTTGGTTCATGAGTGTAGAACCGGATTGTAGGTGATTGTTATGGCACTTGTGTTGTCACAAAAGATCGGAGACTCTTCGGCTATTACACCGAAGTCCGTTAGTTATTGTTGGATCCAAAGGAGTTGTGAGCAACAGCTTCCGGCCTCCAAGTACTCAGCTTCTGCGGTGGATATGGCCATTGATGTTTGTTTCTTGCTATGCCATGAAACAAGCCGGTCACCTAAACATTGACATGTTCCGCTGGTACTTTTTCTGTCAATCTTGCAACCTGCATAATCTATAACTGAATAACTCGTTAGGTTAAAGGATGAATCCTTTGGATACCACAGGCCGGCGTCAGGTGTTCCCATTAGATATTTTAAGATCCTTTTTGCGGCTGTGTAGTGAGATTATTTTGGGTTGGCTTGAAATCTTCCACACACACCGACTGCAAATAGAATATCCGGTCTACTTGCTGTCAGGTATAGGAGAGAGCCGTTGATGCCCCGGTAAGCTACCTGGTCTACCGATTGACCTTCATCATCCTTGTCCAATTTAACTAATGAGCTCATTGGAGTAGCCGCTGAGGAACATGTGTCCATTCCAAACTTCTTTAGAAGCTCCTTGGTGTACTTGGATTGGCTAATGAACGTTCCTTCTTCGAGTTGTTTAACCTGAAGACCTAGGAAGAAACTTAATTCTCCCATCATACTCATTTCAATCTTGTTAGTCATTAGAGTTGAAAATTTGTCACACAACTTAGAATCGGTTGATCCGAAAATGATATCATCCACATAGATCTGAACAAGTAGGATATGTTCCTTCTTTTCAAATTTAAACAACGTTTTGTCCACTGAACCGATGGTGAAATCATGTTGTAACAAAAATGCGGTTAGTGTGTCATACCAGGCTCTAGGTGCTTACTTTAGACCGTATAAAGCTTTATTTAGCCGGTACACATGGTTTGAAAATTCAGCACTTTTGAAACCGGGTGGTTGTTCAACATACACCTCTTCACGTAGGTCACCATTCAAAAATGCACTTTTGACATCCATTTGAAAAACAGCAAAAGCTAGAAAAATCCTAATAGCTTCAATTCTAGCTACAGGGGCAAATGATTCTTCAAAATCAATGCCTTCTTCCTGTTTGTAACCTTGTGCCGCTAATCTGGCTTTGTTCCTTGTGACCAAACCGTCTTCATTGAGTTTATTTCTAAATACTCATCTTGTTCCTATAACCGGTTGATCTTTCGGTCTAGGGACTAGGTACCAAACTTTATTACTCTCGAACTGGTTTAGCTCTTCTTGCATTCCCAAGATCCAATCCGGATCTGACAATGCTTCATCTAATCTTTTCGGCTCAATCTGGGATATGAAAGCGGAATTAAAGTATTCCTCCAGAATTTGACGCCTAGTTCGAACAGGTTCTGAAGAGTCACCTATAATTTGCTCAGGAGGATGCTTAGTGTTCTTTTGAAATTCGGTTCAGGGGTGTCTACCAAATTACCGTTTCCTTGATCAAGGCTAGACATATCGGTAAGCTGAACAAGATGGTCAGGCCGACCGATTGCCTCGGTTTGGACCGAAGTGTCAGCTTCCTGTTGTGGAACAGCTTGATCCGGTTGGGTTTCAATATTACCCATTTGGTCATGGACAAACCGCCTGAAAACCGGAGCTTCATCTTCACTATCAGAATGGATATTGGTATTTTCCAATCTGTTGTGCAGATCAAAGCATGATGCAGTATTACTTTCAACTGATTCATCGAAAACCACGTGAAGTGATTCCTCCATGGTTAAAGTTCTATTGTTATACACTCTATATGCTTTACTTACAGCTGAGTAACCTAGCATGATCCCAGTATCGATTTTTGCATCAAAAGCAGAAAGATAGGTTTTACCATTTATATGAATGTAGCATGTACAGCCGAAAATCTTGAGATATTTAAGGTTGGGAACCCTATTTGAAGTATACCTCATACGGTGTTTTGTTATGAAATTTGTTAATTAAAGATCGGTTTTGTGTATAACATGCAGTATTGATAGCCTCAGCCCAAAATTTCTAAGCAATGCCCGAATCGGCTATCATGGACCGTGCGGCTTCCTTGAGAGTCCGGTTTCTTCTCTTGGCCAGACCATTTTGTTGAGGAGTCCTAGTACTAGACAACTCGTGTCTAATACCGGATTCATCAAGAAATGCGGTTAAAGTACTATTGGTAAATTCGGTACCTCTATCACTTCTAATGCTATTAATGCGAGTTGATTTTTCATTTTGCAAACGTTTAAGTAGTGTGATCAAGTTTGATGCGGTTTCACGTTTAGATGGTAAAAATATTACCCATGTAAACCTAGAATAATCATCAATAACTACCATGGTGTAGAGCATGCCACCTAGGCTAATGACCTGAATCGGTCCAAATAAATCCATGTGAAGGAGGTCTAAGCATCGGCTAGATTGGATATTTCCTTTACTTTTAAAGGTTGACTTAGTTTGTTTACCCATTTGACATGATGAACAAACCTTATCCTTGTTAAATACTATGTGAGGAATACCTTCAACTAGCTTTTTACCGCGAATGTAGTTTAAAGTTTTCATGTTTAGATGGTTTAGTCTCTTATGCCATAACCAGGTTTGATCAGTCTTAGCTATCATGCATACAGGATATTCTACCTTAATTTTCCAATCTACCTTGTAGATGTTTCCTAGCCTATTTCCGGTTAGTAGTATGGTACCTTGGGAGTTCTTAACTAAGAATGCATGTTTAAGAAATTCTACCGTGTATCTAGCATCACACATTTGACTAATGCTTAGCAAGTTAAAACGTAAGTTTTCTACTAAGAGAACATTATCAATGGTTAGGTTACCATGGACAATCTTACCCTTGCCCACAGTTCTACCTTTTGAGTTGTCACCGAAAGTGATTAGAGCACCGGTTTCAATTCTGATGTCGGTTAACAGGTTGTTGTTCCCGGTCATGTGTCTGGAGCAACCGCTATCCAAGTACCATTCAGAGTATCCTAGCCGCTTCTTTAAATCCTGTAAAATGTACATATTTACAACTACTTGGTACCCACATTCACTTGGGTCCGCATGCGATTAGTCCCTTGGGTATCTAAACCTTGACAAACCGGACAACCTTCTTTGCTAAGTTTTTATCCGTTCTTTTGGCACTCGGTTTTGGGTGATTCGGTTTTTCTACAAAAGTCTTAAATGAGGGTGATCTTTGTTTTGACCTATGCGGTTGACAATTGGCTTTCTTATTTTTGAGCAGGTCGGCTTTTCTTTTCTCAGGGTCTAGCCACTTCTCAGAGTCGGTTGGACCAACATAATTGTAGTTTAGTCTTTCTTCCGTATAATATGCGGTCAACTCTTCTTCAGTGGTTAAGGAGCTTTTAATGAATCTTATAAGGGTAAGGTTACTCCTTGTAAATCTTACTTTCTTTACAGGTTTTTGGTCTTTGGATCCATCCTTTGTGTATCCTAAGCCAAACATGCAAAAAGGATGTCTGTAATGACTACACATTTTCTTTACCATGTCACTGGATCTCTTATATGCGGTTATCTTATACTGGAGTCGGGCATTTTCCTCCTCGGTCAGTTCTCTAGCTGGTTCACTAGACTGTTCGGTCTTAAGTGGTGGTTCAGGTTCTAATTCGGTTTCTATGGTAGGAATTTCATCAGGTTCTATGATCTCCGGTTTGGTTAGGACAGGTATTTCTGGTTCTGTCGGAATGGGTACTATAGGATCGGTTCTAAGGTTGAGTTGCTTAGGTAATAAGGCTAACAGGTTCTTATACTCTTCTACCATATCATTTAATGCATTGTATAACTCATCTTTAGTAAATTCTTCACAAGGAGAGTCAAATACCTGTTCCTCATGTGCCATAAGGCATGTGAGTTCATCATCACTGTCACTGTGAGCCCATAGACTTCCTCCATCGTCGGCTATTAGTGCTTTTTAAACTTCGCTTCCTTCACCGGTTTGTTGATAGTTGTTTTGGTTATTTTGGTAATCCGGTTTCCGGTCATCCCTCCTCGGTTTTCTGCATTCCCACTTGAAGTGTCCAAAATAGTTGTAGTTATAACACCTTATATTGGATTTATCACCATAGTTGTAGTTTGTTGGTTGGCTTCTTTTCATGAACCTCCCAAACTTCTGTGCAAGCATTGCCATGGCGTCCTCGGTGAACTGTTCGGCGGTTCTGATCGGTGCAGGTGCTGGTGCAGGTGCAGCCGGTTCTGTGGACGTGATCAGTGCTTTGGTTGAGGTTGAGGCCGAAACTTCTTCAGTCCTAGATCTCATTTCGAACTCATATGCCTTAAGATCTTCGAATACATCGTGTAGCTTCATCTTACCTAGGCAGTTTGATTCCCTCATCACCATTGTCTTTATGTCCCATGCACTTGGAAGAGATTTTAAAGCTTTCATGATAACCTCCTTGTTGTCATACCTCTTGCCAAGAGTTGCTAGTTCATCTAACACACCAGTGAACCGGTCACTATACTCCTTCATTGTTTCTCCCGGTTTCATCTTGATGTTTTCAAACTTCTGAGTAGCTACCATCACCTTGTTTTCCTTTGTTCTTTCATTTCCCTCAAAGATCTGAATAACCGTGTCCCATGTCTCCTTTGCGGTTTTGCAGTCTCTGATCTTGCAGTATGTGTTTCTGTCCACACTGTTGGAGATCCGGTTTCTAGCATGGTTATCCAGGTTATTTCTTCTCTGTTAGGATCGGGGACGCCCTTGGAGGACCGGGGTGTTTTCCGGTTTTTGAAAGGGTGGCCGCTTACAACAATACAACACACACTAGTTGGTGATAGTCCGGTTAGAGACTAAAACCTTTCTTAACACTACGCAAACCGTTACAAACTTCTTGAACCGAGTTCAAGTGCGGAAGTAGTTTGTTTCGGCTTGAAGCAACACACAAGACTTTGGATGATATTTGTAAGTGATCGGCTAGAGAAGATAGATGGACCGGTTTGGTTAAGGATTATGTTTAGGTTGGTAATAGTTCGGTTTTTAGAGTGAGTAAGCTGGAAATAAAGAAAATAACACGAGACAAGATTTTTTATGGATGTTCGGAGCAAACCCTCCTACGTCACCCCTTCTTCTCAAATTATGAGAAGGATCTCCACTAACTTTTATAGTTACAACAGCACTGCCGGTCGAGCCCAACTTCGCTACTCGCCGGTTACACCAAACTCACACTTTGATGTAATACAACAACTCAACACAACAACACACAAAAAAAAGCTTCCGGTTTTAGGCAAACCGGTTTTTGGAATATATGACTTTATCTCTCTAACTTAATGATTTTCTTAAAAAGATGTGATTGATATTTTTCGCTTGATCACTGCTACATTAAATGAAGACGTCTCGTCTTCCTTTTATAGCTGAGAGGACACAACGGTCATATTTTCTCTCTCCCAGTAATGATCAAGAGGCTTGCACGCCTTCCCTCTTGGACAGATCAATTTGGACACATGGCAGACATGCGCTTTAGCCGGTTTGCATGTTGGACACATGGCAGACATGCACTTAGCCGGTTTGCATTTTGGACACATGGCAGCTCTTAGTCGGCCGCCTGACAGCTACCTGCTGCCTGGAGATTGCTTCTAGATTTGGACAAGCATGCCTGACAGCTACCTGCTGCCTGGAGATTGTTTCTGGATTTGGACAAGCATGCCTGACAGCTACCTGCTGCCTGAGATTGCTTCTGGATTTGGATTACTCATTTAATAACCGGAGCTTGACAGCATTTAATCAACCGGAACATTTATGACTGAGCGACTGCAGTTAATCAACCGGAACATTTATGACTGAGCGGCTGCAGTTAATCAACCAGAACATTTATGACTGAGCGGCTGCAGTTAATCAACCGGAGCATTTATGACTGGGCGGTTGCACTTAATCAACCGGAGCATTTATGACTGGGCGGTTGCATTAAGTGTCGGTTGACCAATCCGGTTTGACTGAACTTTACTGACCGGTTCCGGACTCCTTGACTGAACTCCGGTTGACCAACCGGTTGACTGAACTTCTTGGACAAACCGGTTGCGGTTGCTTTTACTTCAAACCGAAGTCAAACAACCGGAACGGTATATATATTTCCAACCGAATGGATTTTGCTCAATTTCCCTGAAACAGCAAAACTTTAAATATTATTTGCAGCTAGTGGGATTTGATCCCTGGTCACCTGTGTGACAGTCAAAGGCATTTACCACTACGCTACAACAGCTTCTTGTTATATTTAAACCAATTAATATAATTGATATAACTTAGCGGTTTAACATATATTTTTCATAAGTTATAACAATTATTTTCTAACCGATTTAAAATTAATCTACTTAATTTTTCTATCAATTTCTCCCTTTTTGATTATTTAGAATAAATATTCAAAACTTGTAATGTATGGCCGGTTTTGAGAAAATTAACTTACTTAATTTTTCTATCAATTTCTCCCTTTTTGATTATTTAGAATAAATATTCAAAACTTGTAATGTGTGGCCGGTTTTGAGAAAATTAACTTACTTAATTTTTCTATCAATTTCTCCCTTTTTGATTATTTAGAATAAATATTCAAAACTTGTAATGTGTGGCCGGTTTTGAGAAAATTAACTTACTTAATTTTTCTATCAATTTCTCCCTTTTTGATTATTTAGAATAAATATTCAAAACTTGTAATGTGTGGCCGGTTTTTAAAAATCTTATATTTGTTTGGCCGGTTTTAAAGAACTTACACTTGTTTGGCCGGTTTTTGAAGAACTTACACTTGTTTGGCCGGTTTTTGAAGAACTTACACTTGTTTGGCCGGTTTTAAAGAGCTTACACTTGTTTGGCCGGTTTTAAAGAGCTTACACTTGTTTGGCCGGTTTTAAAGAGCTTACACTTGTTTGGCCGGTTTTAAAGAAAAACGGTTTCGTTTAAGAATTTTTTTTTTAAACAAATTTTCTTCAAATTCTGTAATCTAACAATTCTAAAATATTTCTAAGGGAAGAAAACTTAGACTCGAGAAGTGGCTTTGTGAGGATGTTAGCCACTTCATGCTTGTTCCCTTCAAATGATGTGTTCGTCAGCAGCCGGCTGTCCGGATGTCATGCTATCTCTTCCAAGCTTCTGTCTTGATTTACCTGCATTCATAGACAATAAAGAATCTGGTCCCCATTTTTCTTTGGGTCCGTGGCTTATTAATCCCTTAGGAATCCAGACTTTAATAAGTTGGATAACTTTCCCGGTTATGGTTCTAATTACTTTTCCGGTACTTGACTTTACATCTTATTGTCCTAAGAGTGCCTTATTTTGTGGGTGTGTATCGGTTTGTTTACCTACTGGCCGATTGGCTTTCCTTCTCTCAGGATGAAGCCATTTTTCCGAGTCAGTTGGACTTACATATTTTATTTCTTTTTCCGGTTTTAGATCACATTCTTCCTCATTTTCGATTGATGAACTCTTGACAAATCTTATGAAAGGAAGATTGTCTTTTGTGAGTTTCATCACGTTGGAAAGCTTGTGAGTGGCGGATTTGTTATAACCAATACCAAATTTACATTTGGGATGTCTTTGGTAATTAGACATCTGGCTTACCGCTTCACTAGATCTCTTCCAAGAAGCCGTGACATATTTAATTCTCTCATTTTCTTCGGTTAACGATTGGACTGTCTCCTTGAGCTTCTCATTCTCTAAGGATAGTCCAACCGGTTCGTAAGTCTCGGTTCCGCTTGGCTCACCAGCGGTACCACTTGACTTTCCGGTTTCATATTTTGTTTGGGTCGGTATTAAAACAGCCAATTTTTTGAACTCATCGACCATGTCGTTGAGTGCAATAACTAAGTCTTCTTTAGTAAATTCTTCAGAAGAGAAATCAAATACCTCAGATTCTTTCTCCGTCATGAAGCATGCATCAACTTTATCATCGTCGTCGCTGGATGATGAGTCGTCCGAATCGCTATCGGCCCATTTGCTATTGATTTCATAAGCTATCAGAGCCTTATGATCTTTCCGGTTCTCCTTTATTTGGTCGCTACCCTCACACAATTTGATCAACTTCTCCCAAATTTCTTTAGCAGAAGAGCACAGTTTGATCTTACTAAACATGTTTTTGTCCAACGACTTGAACAAAATGTTTTTGGCAACATTATCCAAGTTATTCATCTTCTTATCTTCCGTCGTCCATTTGTATCTCGGCTTATCAATCTTTATCGGACCATCGGTAATAACATACCACATGTCATCGTCTTGTGAGGCCAAATGCACTTCCATCCGTATCTTCCAATCAACATATTCTTCGATGCAGAACATGGGGGGCTCGTTGATGAAAGACATGATGGTATTCGGTTGCTTGAGTGTTAAGAACCTCGCTCTGATACCACTTCTTAGGATCGGGGACGCCCTTGGAGGACCGGGGTGTTTTCCGGTTTTTGAAAGGGTGGCCGCTTACAACAATACAACACACACTAGTTGGTGATAGTCCGGTTAGAGACTAAAACCTTTCTTAACACTACGCAAACCGTTACAAACTTCTTGAACCGAGTTCAAGTGCGGAAGTAGTTTGTTTCGGCTTGAAGCAACACACAAGACTTTGGATGATATTTGTAAGTGATCGGCTAGAGAAGATAGATGGACCGGTTTGGTTAAGGATTATGTTTAGGTTGGTAATAGTTCGGTTTTTAGAGTGAGTAAGCTGGAAATAAAGAAAATAACACGAGACAAGATTTTTTATGGATGTTCGGAGCAAACCCTCCTACGTCACCCCTTCTTCTCAAATTATGAGAAGGATCTCCACTAACTTTTATAGTTACAACAGCACTGCCGGTCGAGCCCAACTTCGCTACTCGCCGGTTACACCAAACTCACACTTTGATGTAATACAACAACTCAACACAACAACACACAAAAAAAAGCTTCCGGTTTTAGGCAAACCGGTTTTTGGAATATATGACTTTATCTCTCTAACTTAATGATTTTCTTAAAAAGATGTGATTGATATTTTTCGCTTGATCACTGCTACATTAAATGAAGACGTCTCGTCTTCCTTTTATAGCTGAGAGGACACAACGGTCATATTTTCTCTCTCCTAGTAATGATCAAGAGGCTTGCACGCCTTCCCTCTTGGACAGATCAATTTGGACACATGGCAGACATGCGCTTTAGCCGGTTTGCATGTTGGACACATGGCAGACATGCACTTAGCCGGTTTGCATTTTGGACACATGTCAGCTCTTAGTCGGCCGCCTGACAGCTACCTGCTGCCTGGAGATTGCTTCTAGATTTGGACAAGCATGCCTGACAGCTACCTGCTGCCTGGAGATTGTTTCTGGATTTGGACAAGCATGCCTGACAGCTACCTGCTGCCTGAGATTGCTTCTGGATTTGGATTACTCATTTAATAACCGGAGCTTGACAGCATTTAATCAACCGGAACATTTATGACTGAGCGGCTGCAGTTAATCAACCGGAACATTTATGACTGAGCGGCTGCAGTTAATCAACCGGAGCATTTATGACTGGGCGGTTGCACTTAATCAACCGGAGCATTTATGACTGGGCGGTTGCATTAAGTGTCGGTTGACCAATCCGGTTTGACTGAACTTTACTGACCGGTTCCGGACTCCTTGACTGAACTCCGGTTGACCAACCGGTTGACTGAACTTCTTGGACAAACCGGTTGCGGTTGCTTTTACTTCAAACCGAAGTCAAACAACCGGAACGGTATATATATTTCCAACCGAACCGGTTGCTTTTACTTCAAACCGAAGTCAAACAACCGGAACGGTATATATATTTCCAACCGAATGGATTTTGCTCAATTTCCCTGAAACAGCAAAACTTTAAATATTATTTGCAGCTAGTGGGATTTGATCCCTGGTCACCTGTGTGACAGACAGAGGCGTTTACCACTACGCTACAACAGCTTCTTGTTATATTTAAACCAATTAATATAATTGATATAACTTAGCGGTTTAACATATATTTTTCATAAGTTATAACAATTATTTTCTAACCGATTTAAAATTAATCTACTTAATTTTTCTATCATTCTCCTATCTTCAGCTGTCCATTCCTTTCTGTCCTTATAAATGATAATCGGTCCTTCGGCCAGAATGGACTCCATCTCATCATCCAAGGTGATTAAGTGTAGGTGCATGCGTGCCTTCCAGTTGACGAAGTCATCACCTTCTAGCATTGGAGGCCTATCGAAAGACATGCTTGCTTGAGTATTGAAACTACCTCGCTCTAATACCAATTGTTAGGATCTAGGTAGCCGCTGGAGGACCAGGGTTGGGCCGGTCAGCGCGTCTTCACTCAAAGGGTGGTGATTAATCATGTTAGAGATTAACACTGGGGTTTCAATACTACACAAACTGTCACAAACCCTTGAACTAGGTTCAAGCGCGGAAGAGGTTTGTTTCAGTTTGAAGCGGCACACTTGTATGATATGCAGAACCGGTTTCGGATGATGAAGGTTTGAAAATTGATGGGTCGTTTTTTGTAACCTGGTGATCCGGTTTGGATAGAGTTAGGTAGATTAGAGCGGTGTAGGTAAGTTAGTGTAGGTCGGTTAGAGAATGGAGCCGGCAGAGAGTAAATAACAATACAGATTTTATGGATGTTCGGAGATAAAACTCCTACGTCACCCCTTCCTCTCGAAACCGCGAGAAGGATATTCACTAAGGAATACAAATACAACTGATCGAGGCTTATTTTCTGCTCGATAACACCCTTATAATTTACACCGAAATTGTAAACTACACACTTCAACTTTTGCCCTTAGGCTTTCTCTTAGAGATAGAATACAATCTTATCACTTGTGAATTAAATGCTCGCTGTATCACTTATGTCTCGCTGTGTGTCACGCATTTACTCTTCTTCAACTGCTCCTTTTATAGGTGAAATATGCCAACGGTCATATTTCACTTCCTTGAATCTGATTGTCTGGGCAGAGGTTCAGTGATTCAGTGATTCAGACCCTGCGGTCACCTTTTCAGACCTGCCGGTCATCTGTTCAGACCTAGCGGTCAACTCTGCAGACTTTGCAGTCTATTCTTCCGGTGTGTAAGACAAACCTTCTAGGTTTGTCTTTTACTCAATGTGGTAACTGTTGGCTAGACAGTTGTCTTGTACTTGGAAGATTGCCTCTGATTTATCCTGAAAGTGGAAAGATCCTGTAGGACTGTTTTCTGCAGCCTGCAGACTTTCCTCAGACTTGTATGAATATGGAAATGTTCAGTCTGTTCCTTTGGTATCATTCTCAACAGATACCCGAAATGACTTCTTGTACTGGTCGGTCATTTAACTTAACCGAATGGCTTCCGGTGTGATTGGTTTAACCGGACAGCTTCCGGTTATTCCTTTGCCTTGTAGCTGATCGGCTGTCTGATATTTCCGGTTTTTAGTTCTGGCCGATCCTTTCTTTGTGCGGTCATGTTCTGAATGTTCCTGGTCGGTTTTATTGTCTTGACCGGTTAATCTTCTTAGCCGGTCCGTTTTGTTTGGCCGGTCTGGTTCCTTTGTTCCTGCATGGAAGGTTTATTTGTTAAGTTCTGTGAACCGGTCCAATTTTATCTAACATAACTTCGTATCTGTTAGACTGCACGTCTAACTATGTATCTGTTAGACCGCACGTCTAACTATGTATCTGTTAGACCGCACGTCTAACTACGTATCTGTTAGATCACACGTCTAACTACGTATTTGTCAGACTGTACATCTAACTAGCAACACATCTAATTCACATGTTTAAAACCAAGTATAACTTAGCATATTTTTTATGCACCTGCACAAAAGCAATTAGACGGCTTAACTTTATTCTTAATAAAAGTTTTACTAATACATCATTAAAATAACGTTAATCAAAATAATTTAACCCAACAATTTCCCCCCTTTTGATGATGTTAAATTTTTGCACAATTAATAAGATAAGATAACCACCCATCAAATTAAAATAAGAATGACATTAGTTCACAAACTTCAAGTGTAAGTTCCAAACACCAAATTCCATAAACCAAGTTCAGAAACCAACAAAAGATAATTTTAAGAAAAAAGATTATTGTCTTTCCCTTTTCACGTTTGGATCAGTGAACCCTTCACCAGTCAAGAGATTACGAAATTGAGAAACGAGAGCACGACCACCACTGGGAGCATGACCATCCCTTCCACCATTTCCACCACCTCTCTCACCACCGCGACCTCCACCCCTTTTGGTTGGTATGCAACTTCCTTCCTCAACGACTTTTCCGTTTGATCTGGTGTCTGTCGAGGCACCTCCTCTTAAGCTACTACTTCTAGAGTTGTTGCCTCCTCCTCTTGAGCTTCCTTCTCCCTTTTTAACATTATCAACATAAATGGCAATAAGACTTTCTCTTTCTCAACGGCAGCTTCAGCATCATCCATAGCTTGCATTGATCTTGCAAAGGAGTCAGCTTGTTCCATACGTTCAGCGTCGGCTCTGTTCATGCAATTGGTCATCTCAACCATTTGACCTTGAACAAGATTCATTCCATATATAATTTCCTGATGAAGATTCGGGTTGAATTCCCTTTCTTCCTCAAACTTTTATGACTGTCTTTTGAAGAAGTTCTTTTCAAATTTGGAATAGGTAGTGTTGACGATGTTGATCTCATAAATGTTTCTCATCATGGTCTTCTCCAATTCTTTCTGAGTTGCAAGAAAAGAAGAGAATTCTTTCTTGTTTGAAATATTACTCTTCTCGAGTTTTGACATTCTGGACTGTATGTCCAACATATTCTTGTGAAGAGACTGCATCATTTTTGACATAGATATTAACAACTTTCCACTTTCACGAGGGGTTTCTTCAACAAATGAAATCTTTGGAGGGCTGGCTGGAACAGTTCTAATAGGAATGACATGAGTATGATCCTACATAGAGTGCTCTGGTTCATCTGCCTCAAATTCATCCTTGGACTTCTCTTGATCTCTAAGAATGTCTTCATAGACTTCTCTACGAATCTGTTCAGAAGGTCCTTCGGAATGAAGAGGTAGATCAACAACTTTTTCAAAGATATTAACGGTTGTTATTTCAGGAGAGGATCGAGGAGACGGTGAGCATGGAATGAAGAATTGTGATAACGGTAAAACTTGTGACGAATTATCATTGTTGTCATGTTCCCTCTCAGCGGAAAAACTCTTATCAGATTCATTTTCTTTTGAGGGTTCCCCCTCAGATTGTGATTCAATAGGCTGATTAGCCTCTAACTCTTTCTCTGGAGATTTTTCTGCCTCTAGACCATGGGTTTCCAATGCTTTTGATTCCTGTAGAATAGGCGGTTGAATGAATACAATATTATTCTCCTCTTCTTCCATGATTGGATTATGTTGAACGGGATCTAGAGTCTTATCAATACAGGGTTGAGCCAAAAGACGTTTTTCTTCAACAGAAACATTCCTCAGTTTAATAAGGTGAACAACAACTTTCTCTTCTTCTATTAAATTCAAATTATTATCCTCAAAGATTTGCATCGGCTCGTCTTCATCTGATAGATTATAAAATGGATTCAACCCTGAACAGTTGGCATCGTGAACAAATATGAGAAAAGTTGAACTATAGTTTTTTATAACTTGATCAAGTCTTTTTAATGCCTTTACTTTTTTAATAGTATTTCTTTCCATCAGATTGAATTTTTTTTTCTTGCTTCGAGCACAGGAAAAAGAGCTCGACCTCTGATATTGGCTTCTACCCGTTCTTTCCTCTTGAGAGCTTCATAGACCTCTAAGGTTTTAGCCCATTTCATGACTCGTTTCTCTACGTTGACCGGCTTCAACCAATTTTGGCTGACATCATTTCCTTTAATAATTTGATAAAATCTATTGGCCATTCTATTCATAACCCAAGTATCGAAGATGTTAATTTTTGCAGCTGCTTTCGCATTGGCTTGATCCATCATTAGATTGACAATGCATGTTGCTTCTGAAACTTCCTCATTAGATACAGTTGCGATAGCCTTGCCCTTTCCAATAACCTCAACATGTTTAGGAATTGGCCTTGGTTCATCGATAGATATGCCAGGAGCTCCCTTGGTGACACTCATGATTTCATGAGGAGTTAAGGGCTTGGAAAAATGCCCTGATAAAGCATTACACTGAATTCCTTTTCCCGAGACAACGAACTTTTCTTGAACACTTTTAGATACTAGTGGCTTGACATTTGGTAGAACAAGATCCTGTTTAGACATTACTACAATAATAGGGGTAGGAATAGCACCCTGTTCTGTTTCAGAAGTAACAAGAGGTTCAACATCTATAGGATCATTAGGGCGGACATGAGACTGAATCCTGTCAATACTTTTAACATTTGGACCAACTAGCTCAACAGTTGGCCCGACAGCATGTTCCAACACAGGAATAGATGCAAATACAAGTTGTTCCAACATAAGAACACTATCATTAGGCACTTCGGCCAGAGAAGGGGGAGGAGTTATCTTCGAGGGAGCTTTGGATGATTTAGACGCCCTAGGCGCCTTTAACTTTTCACCATTTGAAACGAAAGATTTTGCCGACTTTTTCAACTGGCTGGCGGATGGAGAAAGTGGAGACATCGGGATGGCTGCAAGTGAAGAGGGACCTTCCTTTGCTCTGGAGTTGACCACTCCATAACCTTTCTTCGAAGAACTCCATAATCTTTCTTCGACCACTCCTTTGCTCTTTTATCCCCCATAGAGAGTATAGAGGTTGTTGGTTGCTTGGAACGAGTGACAGATTTGCCACCAGTTTGTTGGCTAGACGCGCCAGAGAAGGACTCCTTTGAGTTCTTCATTCTAGGGTGTTGGCAACGGTAAAGATGTTAAACACACGGCTAGTATGAATAACCTCTCCTTCTCACATAGGAACCCCCAAATGTTCCAGATATTGACTAAGTTGGGCAGCGAATCCCACACTCTCCTTGTTCTTAAAGTCAATCGACCCACACAGATTAAAAAAGAGCGTCGAAGCTCAGTTGACTTGAATTCCCTTTGAGATAGCCGTCATATTGTCAAATTGATCCTGACTATAGAGATGATAAGAACATGTTATTCCTTGAAGAGCCTTCGCAACAATGTCGTTTAAAAGAATGAAGTGGGATTTGAGAACTTTCTTACTCCTATTCAGCCTAATTTCCAAACCGTCGGCCAAAAAAGTAGTCTTCATTTCCGTGATAGTTTCCACTAGAGGATGAAGATTAAATGTGTGGTCCTCCAATGGAAGTTCAAAGAACTCCGCATAAGACACATCATCAAAAGATATAACCGTTTCTTCACTATTGTAGAGATGGAATCACTAACCATGGTCGCCGATTTGAAGAACTCTCGAACTTCCTTCTCATAGAAAATAAAAGGGTCGCTGAGATACATTCTGAGGCCGGAATACTTCAAGGATCGGAACATGTCAACCACTTCTTATTGATCGAAAGCATACATCGAGGCAAAATCTACTTGCACAATGCAATGAAGAAGGGTAATATTTGTGTTAGCCATTTGAGGGAAGAACAGACTTAAGAAGAACATGATTCTTAATAGAGAAGTTTAGAGAAAGGTAGAGTTCTTGAGATATTTATGAGTGTAAACGTTTCAATCGCATGCAATATGTCCTTAAATAGACTTCGAATAGTCGCATGGCTTAACCGTCACTTTTCATAAAGGTATGACCCACTAATTAATGTTAAAAGTCTTTTCCCACAAAGTCATCATTAAATTTAGGGGTATATTAGTCATTCTCTTTTAACTTGAAAGACGTGTGTCTTCATGTTATTTGAAAGTGACTGTTTTAATGTTTGAGCGGGAGATTTAGATGACACGGAATAGAGAACAACTATCTTTGATTAGTTTTTGAAAAAGAAGCGTCTAATAGCACACGTAGTTAGACGTTTTTCTAACTTTTACAATCCATGTGATATAAGCATCTATTAAACGCATGAGTCTATTAGACGCAGGCGTCTAATCACATGTCTTATAGATGGCTAAAGGTCTATTAGACGTCGACGTCTAATTACGCATGAACAACACGTATTAGATGTGTGTTTGGTTAGACGTGAGCGTCCAATTTCTTTTGTCTTATAAACATTTAAACGTCTATTAGACATCAACGTCTAACCGCGCAGGTTATTAACCAAGACAATTTAACTTAGAGACATAGAGTGTGTAAGTAAGAATACGTCTAAGTACATGCTTTTTCTTTTAGACGACCTCGTTTAATAGACTGATTAAAGCTTTAGTCTGTGTGTATCTTTATTTATACAATAAATTTCCCTCTCAATTTATGCATGTACAAAAAGAATAAATAAATATTTTGAGGTCCTTAAGACCAAAAATATTTTAAGACAGAAAACACTTAGTCATTTGGAGTGGCAAGAGCCATTGTTGATCTTCTAGAGCATGTACTCAGAAGTGTATGCTCCAAGATTTCTTCCTGCAGCTTCCCTGTATCACCCACACAAGAAAATACTTAGAAACTTTGGTACCCACATTCACTTGGGTCATCGATCAATCAGTCCATTAGGAATCCATATTTGAGTTATTTTTTTGGATTTGCCATTTTGTATTGTGATTAATGCGTATGATTTTGACTTAGCAGACGTCTTTCTGCTAGCCACTGATTCCTTAGCTTTATAGGATGATTTTCTTTGAAAACTCCTTGACTTCTTGTCAGGTTTAGATAGTCAGACATGCTAGTTACATCTAACTTGTTTTTCATCCAGCTAACAGTCGGTGGAACATAAGTTATTTCATCCCTTAAAGCTAACTCCTCATGAATTCGATTAGTTTCAGTGTCAGTTAGACTCCCTTTGACAAAGCTTACTGGCTTAAGTTTGTCAGTTGCTGAGTTTAACTTTTTATAGGTCAGGTTTGGGTCATTTCTATCAAATCCTAAACCGGATTTAGATCCAGCAGGTTTCAACAAACTAATCTGGTATTTGACATCTTCTCTAGACCTTGTCCAAGCGCTAACAATATAGTTAATCTTTTGTTTTCAGAAGAGAGAATTTGTATCTGTTCTTTGAGCATCTCATTCTTAGATGAGATCTCGACCTTGCCATTTTCAAGAATGTTTGATTCTAGAGTTTGAGATAAAATGGGTTGAGACACTTCAGAGAAAGATTTTATTTTATTTTAGGATTATGATAGCTTTCTGTACTTTATGACCCTGTCATTTAGTGTAGCTACTAGTTCTTTCCTTGCAAATTTTTCAGAAGAGAAGTTAAATACCTCAGATTCCTGAGCTTCTTCTTCTTATCTTTCCTTGAAGCAAGCAACCTCGTCATCATCACTGTCGCTGGATGAAGAATGAAAGGATCGGTGGCACCAATAGTGACAAGAGTCTAACTATTGATTACAACTTAGTACAAATATGTATTCAAGCTTTTGCCTTAACATTTTTCTGTGAGAGATTGTTCATTCCGAAAAGCATTGTATCACTTTTCTTTAATTGTGAGCTCTTTGTAAGTTTAATAGATAGTATCTATTCAACAAGTGTTGTGTGAGCTAGGAGTTCAGAAATAGACATTGTTTAAGACTTGGTTTCTGACTGAAATTGTGTAGAGGTGCTATTTAAATCTAATCTTCTAGTGGAATCCTTCTCGAGGTTGAGAAGAAGGGTGACGTAAGAGAGTTTACTCTGAACATCCATAAACAATATTTGTGTCTTGTGTTCTTTACATTCCAAATCTTCCAACTCTTTTTCTTCCTCTTCAAGTTTAAACAAACATTTATGCACTTGTCTTCGTTCAAGAGTTTGTGAAGATTTGTGAAGAATAGAAACAAATATTAACTTCTAACAGAGTTAATATCTAAGTGAAGGTTTTTCAAGGTTAACAATACTTGGTCAACCCCCTGTTATTGTTGACTCATTTCCTAACAAGTGGTATTAGAGCGAGTGTTTCTATTCTCATGCATTCAGATATCATCATGTCTTTCTCAAACAAACTCCCAATGTTCTACAAGGAAGACTATGATGATTGAAAGATTTGCATGCAGGTGGATCTGTCCACCAAAGATGACGACATGTGGTTCGTTATCACTGATGGCCCGATAAAGATTGAGAAGTCAAGATGCAACTAGACAACCAAAGATAAGAGAATGACTAATCTAGACAACGAGGACAAAAACATCATGTACAAAACTCTTGACAAGAACATGTTTAGCAAAATCTAAGCATGTTCCACTTCTAAGGATATATGGTTGAAGATTACTCATGTTTGTGAGGGCAATAGACAAACTTGAGAGAATTAGCTCATGGTTGCCACTCAAAAGTTCGATAGCATCAAGATACACCCAGGGGAGTCGATGAACGAGTTTGACGAACGTTTCACCAGCATTGTCATTGAACTTTCCACTCTGGGAAAGGTCTATGGTAAAAAAGAAGTCATCGTTAAGGCGTTGAAGGCTCTTCTCAGTACTTGAGACATCATGTCAACGGTGATGAGAGAGTCCAGAAACTTCCACAAGATGGAGTTGCACGACATGTTTGCCGATATGAAAGTCCATAAATTCGAGATGAACTCTAGGAATGAATATGAGACCTCATCCTCGACCACGACTAAGGTGTTGGTGTCCGCTTTTGAGTTAGCTGTTCCATCATCCATCAAGTCAGCCGAGCAGATCAGCGAAGATGACTTTATTTGTCAAGAATTTTGGCAAATATATGAGGAATAATCAATCTAACTCTTCTTTATATAATAACTATAATGACTCTAAGGCTAACATACAATGTTTTAATTGTGATACTCTAGGTCACTTCAAGTTCGAATGTCGAAAGCCAAGGAAAGACGACAAGAAGCCTACTAATCAGAAATATAAAGCGAATCATAAAACATACAAGCATAAAAAGGATCAGAAGATGTTGATGGCTGAAGAAAGCAAAAGTAAATGTGCCAAAAGCGATTCGGACTCAAGTTAATCCAGCGACATCAATGATAAGGACATCAAATGTTTCATGGCGAACGATGATGAGGTATTTGATTTCTCCTCTAAAGAGTTCATTCGGGAAGACATGATTACTACACTCAATGACATGGTCATTGAGTATAAGAAATTATCTAATCTCGTTTTAACTCAACCAGACAACATGATTAGTAAGACAAATTAACTATCCTTTGAGAATGAGAAACTCAATGAGACAGTTCAAATGTTGATTAAAGAAAATGAGAGAGTTAACTACGTGATCGATGCATGGACAAAATATGGAGATGTAGTCAATTAGATGACAAGTGAACTAAGGCCTGCCAAATGCAAATTCGGTCTAGGCTATGACAATAACAACCCAAACAAGTCCACCAAGAAGTTAAAACCTAACAAAGTCAAACTTTCTTCAATATGTTTTGTCAAGGGACAATCAACTGAAAAGGGAACTGATCTAAGCTGTGATAATTTGACTTCAAATGATGAAGTGATTTATGTTAATCCAACTTTAAGCTGGTTGAAACTTGAGAGAAAGACAGTCAGTTGGTATGGCAAGGAAAAACACGACAGTAAGTCAAAAAATGTTTACCAAATATCATGATTTAAAGCTAAAGAATTATTAACATGTAATAAGAGAACTACCAAATTTACCCCACGCACACAATGGGAAATCCATAAGCATAATTAAGGTATGGATTCCCAAGGGACTACCCATGACGGACCCAAAGAAAAATTGGTACTAAATTTTCTACTGTCTATGAATGCAGATAAAATAGGATTACAACGTTGAAGGTTATGCATGATATCTGGACAGCCGACTACTGTCAGACATAGCATATGACAGGCAACAAGCATGAAGTGGTTAACATCCTCACGAAGTCATTTCTTGAGTCTATGTTTTCTTACCTTAAAAAATCTAATTAACTCGCCAAAATTTTTACTATATATTACAAAAGAAAAAATATTTATATGTCCTAATTTGATTATATTCATCAATAAAAATAATATGACAACTTATATTTTAATAACTAAATCTCTTTTGTGTTCTTTCAAAAAATATTTACATACTTTATTTTTAATTAGTTGTTAAGTTCGATAATAATGTAACCATTTTCTTTGTTTTATTTACTTTTTCATAAAATTCAGATGAGAATAAATATTTGTTTATATTATATCTTTATAATTAATAATCAATATATAAAATATAATAGATTTAAGAATTAGAAGAGGACATATTATACAATTAATATAATAGCATCAAATGATATTTTTGTTAAATAAATTTTATATTATTATAATTTAGAGATTTGGAAATACAATGTAAAAGTTAATTAAAATATTTTTTCAATTGTTGATTAAAATATCATTTATTTAATTACTTTAAATATTATTAATTAATTATATTAAAATAAAATATGTAAAATAATACTATTAATTACTTTTTTAACTTTTATTTTGTAAATATTTATTTTCTTTTCACTGAATTAAATATTTATTTTTCTATTAAAAGACATAAAATTTATTCCAAATAATCTGACAATAAAAACTTAAATGAATTGTTTAATTTTTTTCGAAATAATATTTTATTAAAATACCATAAAAAAGATTACGGCTAAAAATACAAAGAACGATAACATCATGAATACGTACAAAAATAAAAACAATTAAATAAAACATAAAAAAACAAAACAACACCATGAATAATTATTCAAAGTATTCTAGATAGAATAGACAATTATAATGAGAATACAGTCATCATCATCTCTTCAGTTCATCCTCATTTATTGCAAGAGAAATGGGAAGGGGAAGAGAAACACAATCGGTTGTAACAACAGGTTTGTATGAAAATAAAAATCCTGATTGGGATAATTAGGATTTGATACAGTTTGAAACAAAGAAATCTCTCTTTCTTTTTTTTCTTTTTTTTTGTATGTTTTGATTGATACTAATTAGGTTCTTTAGGGTCGTTTTATTGTCATCCTTTAATCATGGATGAGATTTGTATAGCTTTGATTTTTGACCCTCCCACTTTTGGGATTTTAATAAAATGGTTATAACCATTTTCCCTTAAAAAAAATATTATAGATTGAGTTTTCGCCATGACCTCTACATTCTCGAGGGACATTTTAAGGTGCTCAATTGTTGACAACTCATCTTTTCTCTCGATCTTTCACAAAACCTTTGATCTTGCCCAACTTTTAAGGCTTGAGCAATTGCTTTTCCATGTTACTTTTCGACATATACTTGATCTTTCACCTGCATAAGTTGTGTATTGAGTTCTCTAGTTTTAGCGTCTATTAGTTGTTGGGTTAATGGGAGAGTCCAATTGAGGATGATGAACCAGGACTACCAAATAAATGGTGAGCTATTTCATCCACACTTGGATGACCAAATAAAAATACTTTGTTTCCTTGAGATAAAAAAGGTAGTAACATTTTGGCCTCATATAATGTGACTAGTTAGTTCACTGGATTTTTAAAATATCCAGTTCGATGGCTTGAAGGTTCTTTTCGTTCTACATTTTGGACGTGTTAAGTTTTTTACTTCCTATGCATGTCCTCATCATGATTAGATAGTTACAAATTATTGATGTGAATCGTATTATGTAATAAAAAATTAAGTGTGTTTATGAATAAATTGAAGAAAATCTATTTATAGAGTTAAATATTTAAGAATTGTACGTACCATGAAAAAATTTTAAATGTGCCGTCTAATTTTGTATATTTTATTAAATTAATTCATTCATTCTTTTACAATAATTATTTTGGAATAAAAATTATTTTATTTCTTATTTTTATTATACATTTCACACAAATATTTTAAATTAATAATAATGAAATTATTTAAAAAAATTATTTTCATGAAAGATACCATTCTGGTGATTCGAGCATCTATTCCGTTTACTTTTAATTATTGATTAAGATCAAAAATTGATAAATCAATATTAAAATAATTGTAATCGTTCTGTTTCTTTGATCTATTATGTGAAGCAATAATAATGTAATAGTTCACTTTGTTCAATTTATTATCTTATACCACAATTAGTATATGACAACAAAATATGGTTAAGATAAATAATTTTCTTATAATATTAATATATAAATTTACTCTAGAGAATTACTTGATATTTTCGTAATTTGTAGAAATATTATATTTTTATAAAGTTATATAATTAATGTAATAACCTAATTATTATTTTTTAGTCATTTATACTAATACTAATATTATTATAATCTAAATAATTAACTATCAATTATTTGTTAAAATATAATTTATTTATAGTAAATAATTAATTAAATTAATATTTAATTTTATTATTAGTTAATTATTTCATAATATTTATATTATTATATAATAAATACTATGTAATCATTTTACCCAAATAATATAGTATACATAAATTTTATTTTTTCTCTAAATAATCATAGATCTAACAAGCCCAATTGGAGAGACAAGAATATGAGCCAACGCCAATGGCAACATATAATCCTAAAATCATTTTTTCTCGGTATCCTTTTGGGGATATGAAACCACTCTTCAAAGAGTTGGGGACTTATTTTAAAATTTTATGTGGGGTTTCACATTCATATTTTCACATCTAAGACATCAAATTTGAAGAAGGTACATATCGTGGCTCATCTAGGAATACAACATATCATCTACTCTCCTTTTGCGTCTTCTAACCCTATGTGTATTTTATTGTTTCGACTCTCTCGATCTCAATTTCAATCATTATCCTCTAAATTTCTCTATGTTGGGATCGGTGTCAACAACAACCAGTGGGATTTGAGTATTGTTGAACGACTATCGATTTCCAATTCGGTTTTTAACCCTGTTGGAGGTTAAGACATGTTTTTATTCTCGTGACAAATCTTCACGAGCTCTTGAATCAGATTCAAGTGTGGAATAACTCACTGGATTTGAAGCGTATTGAAGCATAATGAATAAGACATTTAGAAATAGACACGGAGTTGTTTATAGATGTTAGGAGATAAAAACTCTTACGTCACCCCTTCTTCTGTTACCAAAAGAATACAATAGAAGACTTTAACTTTTATAGCCTCTACACAACCTTGATCAGAAACCCATGACTTAACAATGGATGTTCTGAACTTCTAAATCTCACTCTATTGAACAGACACCCTCTATTCAACTTATAATGTTGAACATTCTTAACAAATATTACAACAATTTCACTCTCAGCTTATCTTAATGGAAAATACATAGTATACGAATTACAATTGGGATAATGAGAGAGTAATTTTGAATAAAAGCGGTAATATATCCAACACCTTCTTGATTAAGATCCACATATATATATGAGTCACAGCCTCTTTGCATTCAATGATGGCGTGTTGTAGAGCTCCGAGTTCTGATGTAGCGTAGCTCTACTTTAGTGTTGTAGACGCACTTGAGTATCGTAGCCCTACTTGAATGGCGTGTGACTATTGAGCTTTTTAGAAGGTTTGTATAAATGATACACGATAATTAATGTAACGGTCGAATCTGAATATTAACATGTGGAATTATTCTGTTGATTATTGTGTGTGCTAATGTGACAGACTGTCGCTTGTCGGGTGATGAGTAGGGAAGATGAGCGGGTGTTGCTTTAGTCTTCTTTTAAAGCCTAGACGTCTATGTTAGATAAAATAGAGAGTTAAGTAGTAGGTAATTAAATATTTGAAGAACCTAACCAAATCCACCGTTTGTGCAGGAGATACAGAATTCGGTCATATCCTCAAAACAACTTTATCACTCTAGTCCGGTCGACCGATATTACAAAGGCGGTGCAAACCAGGATTATTTTATCAAAGTATCTATTCGACTATCTTTACAACGAAACAAGTAGAGGATCGACTCGGTAGTGAAAATCGACTTTACCGCTCAGTTGTATGATCAGTAAACCTATCATTTATACCTCAAAGAGAAATCATCTTCTATTCTTCCTCACTATGTCCGGTCCACCGATATTGAAAAGTCGGCGCAACCAGTGATCTTTCCGGTAAAATAATTGGTGCAATCCTAAGCTTCTATACAATATATAAAATGACCGGCAACTTGACCGATTAAGTCAAAGATGTGGAATCAATCATATACTAAGAGATTTAAATTGAGAACAACTGGAAGTTTCCATTTTGGTGTAATTTAGAATACTTTGGGAATATGCAGAAGGAAGCTTTCAAATATACAAACTGTTATTTCCATTTTGATACAAGTCTGATGATAGACCTTGGGAAGCAAAACACTGCCAAAAGTGATCAGATACCTATTTTGGTATAAGTCCAACAGCAATCCCCAAGGAGTAGGTATTTGTCAAACTGCTTCAGATGATTAAATCAATAGAAGACAAACCTGCCGACTGATATGTTTCTTGAGAAGTATCAACCGCATTTAATGTCATGATGTACCTTCTTGACCGACCAATCAGAATCAAGGATTACCATGTAAGTATCCATTGAATGAGAAATATGACTGTTGTCATATTTCATTATTTAAGAGAATCTTGAAGAACAACAGCAACATACCTAGAAGATATACCCAAGAAGATATACAAGACAGTGAGACAACATATTTTAGAATTGAATCAAAGCCTAAACGGTTCTTGTTTAGATACTGTCCAAAGTGCTAAGGATATTACAATTCCATTCATTTTGTGTAAGAAGTGAGAGTTGTATGTCAATAACGAGTAGTAAATAAGCCTTGGTTATTTGACGTATTGTAAAGTGTGTTAAATATTCTTTGTGAATATCCTTCTCAATGTACGTTTGAGACGAAGGGGTGGTGTAGGAGCTTTATCTCCGAACATCCATAAATCTTGTATTGTTTTTCTTCTCCATTTCATACCTTTCTATTGCTATCCAATCCGTGTGTGTTGCTTCAAATAGAAACAAACATTTTTGTACTTGAACTCGGTTCAAGAGTTTTTGACGATTTGTGTAGTATTGAAACCGATATTAACTTCGAACCGAGTTAGTATCAACCGGCGTGTTGTGTAAGCGTTCGACCTAAAGAGACCCCAAGTCTCTTTCGGCTATCCCGATCATAATAGTCTTCTATTGCTTCTTCAGACTAGAATGTCTGTTGAAGCCTTCACGTCTACTAGCGCTTCTTCAGACTAGAGCGTCTTTTGAAGCCTAGACGTCTGTTAGCTCTTCTTTAGACTAGAGCGTCTGTTGAAGTCTAGACGGCTGCAAGCGCTTCTTCATACTAGAGCGTTCTTTGAAACCTAGACATCTGTTAGCGCTTCTTCAAACTAGAGCGTTTATTGAGTCATAGACGTCTGCTCGTGCATTTCTTCAAACAACCCGTCTGATAAAGTTCAGACTATGTCTGCTCGCGCACTTCTTCATACAACCCGTCTATTGAGTCCTAGACGTCTTCTCATGCACTTCTTTAGACAGCCCGTCTGATGAAGTTCAGACTATGTCTGCTCGCAGACTTCTTTAGACAACCCGTCTGATGAAATTCAGACTATGTATGCTCGCTCTTTCTTTAGACTGCATCTAAAGACATACATCTTTTGGGCAGTAGCTGCACAAATGCAAATTACACAACTTAGTTCTTGTTCAGACCATAGTTATGTTTTGTTCAGATTACAACTTCGTTTTGTGCAGACCATATTATTAAAACTATGTCATATTGAATTAAACTTATTTACCTAAGTTTATTAAGATGTTTTTCCTTAACTAATTATTTCTCTTTTAATTAGTTTTCCTTTTTCTTTATTTAATTTAATCTAACATTCTATTAATATGCTTTTGATAACTGAATTTACATTAAGTTATGTTTCAACAATACATTGTTTATTTTATTCCATCTGTTCTTAGTCTTTCAAGTTAAGCTTTTATTACGACTTAGGAATTAGATTGAATTTAGGAACCATCAACCACTTACCCATTTGGTGTATAGTTCTTATGTAAGTGTTTTGCTCTCTATAGATTCATTCAAATTAGGGCTCATTCCAAATGATGTTTGGAGAACTATATGTAAATTATCTTTTAAATTTGTTTAATTGCGTTTGTGTTTGCCGATCATGTTCCGATATAATTGTATGTATATCATCATTATTCGTTACTATCTACACTCAATTGGAAAAAACTTGTCTAAGATCTTCTTCCATCCACAATGGTTATATTAAGTATTATGAATAGAAAATGAAAAAGAATAATTAAATCATTGATATATAGTATGAAAAAACGGGTCAAACCCATCCGTATTAATCTAAACTATATTTATCAAAATCAGTAATCCAAATCATTTTATTCATTAATATCTATATGAATTGAATTAATATTAGGTTTTTACATTCCAAACTAAATATTAATTATATTTTTTTAAACTGTGAACTTAATATTATTCAATAATATTGTTTATTTTATTATAATTAATTCAATTATTTTAGTTTTATTTAATTAAAAAAAATGTAAAAGTGAATTAAATATAAATTGTATTTATTTATTTTTATATTTATATAAAAAAGATTCTAATATGCTAATTTAATTAAAAAAGTGTTTTTTTATAATCCATACCAAATAAGATAGTTTGAAATCTTTAATTAAATATTATAAAAACATAAAATGTCTCATAAAATCTTTGACATCTTTTTTTATATGCAAGATTGGATTATAATGAAACAAGCTTACTAAATAAATAAAAAACAATAGTAAAAGTTTTATAATTTATCATAACTAGAGATGACATTCAAAATAATAGACATGTACTTAGATTTAATCTTCATTAACTCAAATAATATCATTTGAGAAATTCAATAATAATTTAAAAACTTTCTTAGTAAGAAGTCAATATTTAATTATTAAAAGTTTAAACCTAAAATAAGAAAAAATGAAAAAGAATTCACAATAAACTTCACAAATCTTAATCAAAATCAAATCTAAAAACTTAATAGAGTATATTCTCAAAAACAACATCATAAAGTAGATATTTCACCTCATCAAGAAATATCTAGGTAAAATATCTAGAAGTTGATTTAATCTTACAAAGCAAAAATGAAGCTCATTTATGATCCTCATACGACCAAACATTTGCGTGTGTCGTCTTGATTGAATTTCCACGCTAGAGAAGTATCAAATTTTTTATTGTCCGACCATCCCCTTGAAAAAATTGTGTCATTTAATTTAACGTGCAATACTAATTTTGAATTGAATAATTATTTAAGATAATTTAATCCAATTATTTTAAGAGGCACAGTGCTTTTCTAGGAAACAATTAGGATTAATATGGTAAAACTTATAACAATTATAATTGAGTCCTACGAGGACACAAACTAAGAGTTTATAAATTATATAAAAAAAAATGATTGTTAATCATTAATTATTAATTATTAATAGATATAAATATTAATTAATATAATATTGATTTATAAAATTAAATAATATATACATAATTAAAAAGATTTAATTATTGAATTAAGGTTTTAAAATAATATTATTTATTTATGAAGTAAATAATATAATTAAATAGTTTAATTATGGTGTTAAGATTTAAAAGAATATATATTATTTATATATGAAATAATATAATATATAATTAAAAGTTAACTAAAAAATGATTTACAATATTTTGTATATTATCTTCTTAAATATTTATAAAGATATTGTGACCAAATGAGGGAGAATAAAATATGTGTGGTTGAATAATTATTTTATAAAATGTAATTAAGAGAAAAAACAGAAAATTACTTTTCAAAATTAAGAAGGGAAATAAAACTATCATCTTTATAATCAAGCCATCTCTATTGCTTCTTGGTAGGTATTCAAAGGAAAGGGAATCTAACCAGCAACACATGAGAATCTCATTTCCAACGATATCATCAGGCCTACTCATTTCACACATAAACATGTAATTCTCTATTAACTACAGTAATAACTATCTAATCAATTATCATGAAAATTAATTAATTGTTAATTTGTAACAGATTTTAATTCAAAATTTATGATAATAAAGATAGGAAATTAAAATAAGATTTTTATTTATTAAAATATAAAATTATATTTTAAATTAAGATATTTTTATATATTATAATATACTTTATAAGATTTTGAATTTAGCATTAAAGTGTATTCTATGGTTGGAGATCCAAAAAAGATGAGATCTTTAACTATAATGAAGATTGAGATATTCTATTATTTATTTTACGATAAAAATGTGACATTATCGTTTTATTTTTTTTCTCAATATTTTTTCTTATCGAATCACATAAAACTTAATCGATAATAGTATAAAAAAAAAAAAAAAAATATTAAAATACAAAAAATATGGTTACAAACACATAAATAAATTAAAATAAAATTCATAACACAAACATCAATCAAAACAATAACAATTAAAATTATAAAAAATAAAAACAACAAGATAAATTTATAAATAACTTATCACAATAATAATTATTTCCCGTAAACAAGTTTGAGTTTACGGGTTAGAAAACTCCAACATCTTTTGGGTCACAATGGCATTTAAATTCAATAGAGACATCTTGAGATGTTCAAGTTGTTGATAATTCATCTCTTTATTCGATCTCTCCCACCATCTTTGATCCTGCCCAACTTTCTTGACGTGATTTATCTGCTTCGCATGCTGCTCCTCAACCTCAATCAATTCCTCAACCTGCATCACATTAGAATTTAGTTCCCTAATGTTTGATGACCGATAAGATTCAATCATTTGTTGAGTTTCACAGGAAAGGCCCGTCGGAGAGGATGAACCAAATAATCGCCCAACTATTTCTTCTACACTGGGATGACCGTAGGAGAACACTCTGTTTGTTGGTGAAAATACTAGAAGTAAAACTTCAGCCCCACATAGTGTGATAAGCTCGCTGAATTTCTTGAAAAGCCCACTTTTTCTTTTGCAGAATGTCACCTTAAGATTACTCTTGTTCTTCATTTTGGCCATGGTGATTCTTTGACGCCCTTTGTTTGTTTTGACCATGATTAGATAAAGATAAAACACGGGAGATATAATATGTAATGAATAGATAAAATGTTTAATTTTTCTTAGATCAGAGGAGTCTATTTATAGATTTAAGTAAACAAAATTCGCATAGGAACATTATGAATATTCATAAAAAGAAAGAAATCTAATTAATTGATATCTAGATATCTTTCTAAATTGGTGAATTAATTTTTTTATTATATATTACAAAATAAAAATATTTCAATGTCCTATTTTGATTATATATAAATAGAAAATTTTAAATAATTAAATAATTATATTGTTATTTAAAAATATTATTTACATACTTTATTTTAATTAGTTAAATTTTGATAATAATATAGAGAATTATTTTTGTTTTATTTATTTTTTTACAAAATTAGATGAGATAATTATTTTATATATATTGGCTCTTGAATTGATTATGGAGATCAACATCATGTATTCCTAATCAATTATTAATATATGAGAAATGATTATGAAATCACTCAAAAGTTCGATAGCATCAAGATACTCCCAGGGGAGTCGATGAACGAGTTTGACGAATGTTTCACCAGCATTGTCATTGAACTTTCCACTCTAGGAAAGGTCTATGGAAAAAAGAAGTCATCGTTAAGGCGTTGAAGGCGCTTCTCAGTGCTTGAGACATCAAGTCAACAGTGATGAGAGAGTCCAGAAACCTCCACAAGATGGAGTTGCACGACATGTTTGTCGATATGAAAGTCCATGAATTCGAGATGAAATCTAGGAATGAATATGAGCCCTCATCCTCGACCACGACTAAGGTGCTGGTGTTCGCATTTGAGTTAGTTGTTCCATCATCCATCTGTTGGAAGTTTTAAACTAATTCTATAAATTCCATTAATGAATGGAAATTAGAATGTGGGTAATAAAATCAAATCAAATTCAAATGAAATTCAAACGTGAGTTAAAGGGTGAAATTTGATCCAAATGTATAATTTAAATCAATTAATTTAAATTAATTGATCTAAAATGCATTTTTTACCAAATAACAAAATGTTGTTAATTTGTAGTGTAAATTACATGAGTTTGTTATTATTATTATTTTTTATGATAATTAATATTATTATTAACAAATTGGAAAACCATGTAACTTTAGTATTAATTGTAAATTCCTTAATTGTTTTGGAAAACAATTACTCTATAATGAAGAGAAAAACGTTAAAGTAATGAAGAGGCAAACAATGTCAACCGTTGGATCAAATGACGATTTTATTTAATGGTTTAACTTTTCAACAATATAAGACCTCTCATCTCTAATCAAAAACTCACTTCATCATTTAATTCTTTCTCACTCTAGAATTCCAAAAGCCATCTTCTTATTTTTTGAGTGTTCTTCGAATTCTTCGCTCGATATTTTCCGTTAAAACCCGGTGATAGTTTAGGTACGCTGATCAAGTTCGACGAGTAGTTATTTCAGTGCAGAATCACTACTGGATTCGTTGTACCCTGGGAGACAGCCATCTACGATAAGCTCCAGCACAAACGGGAGACGATTGAACTGTTTTAAGGGAAATCTGTCTAACACATGCCTCGAATCAACATTTTATCTGGTGATTTCATTCTTGTAATATTGTATTTATTTAATTTATTTGTAACATCATTTTATATATATTTTCTGTTAATTCAAGACATTATTTCTAATACCATCAAGTTAGCTGAGCAGATCAGCGAAGATGACTTTATTTGTCAAGAATTTTGGCAAATATATGAGGAATGATCAATCTAACTCTTCTTTATATAATAACTATAATGACTCTAAGGTTAACATACAATGTTTTAATTGTGATACGCTAGGTCACTTCAAGTTTGAATTCCGAAAGCCAAGGAAAGACGACAAGAAGCCTACGAATCAGAAATATAAGGCGAATCATAAAACATCCAAGCATAAAAAGGATCAGAAGATGTTGATGGCTGAAGAAAGAAAAAGTAAATGGTCCAAAAGTGATTCGGACTCAAGCTAATCCAGCGACATAAATGATAAGGACATCAAATGTTTCATGGCGAACGATGATGATGTATTTGATTTCTCCTCTAAAGAGTTCATTCGGGAAGACTTGATTACTACACTCAATGACATGTCATTGAGTATAAGAAATTATCTGATCTCGTTTCAATTCAACCAGACAACATGATTAGTAAGACAAATTAACTATCCTTTGAGAATGAGAAGTTCAATAAGATAGTTAAATGCTGACTAAAGAAAACAAGAGAGTTAACTACGTGATCGATACATGGACAAAATATGGGGATGCAATCAATTAGATGACAAGTCAACTAAGGCCTGCCAAATGTAAATTCGGTCTAGGCTAAGATAATAACAACCCAAACAAGTCCACCAATAAGTTGAAACCTAACAAAGTCAAACTTTCTTCAATATGTTTTGTTAAGGGACAATCAACTGAAAAGGGAACTGATCCAAGTTGTGATAATTTGACTTCAAATGATGAAGTGATTTATGTTAAGCCAACTTCAAGCTGCTTGAAACTTGAGAGAAGGACAACTAGTTGGTATGGCAAGGAAAAACATGACAGTAAGTCAAGAAATGTTTACCAAAAATCATGATTTGAAGCTAAAGAATCATTAACATGTAGTAAGAGATCAACCAAATTTACCACACTCACACACAATGGGAAATCCATAAGAATAATTAAGGTATGAATTTTCAAGGGACTAATCCATCACGGACCCAAAGCAAATTGGGTACTAGATTTTCTACTGTCTATGAATGCAGATAAAACAGGACTACAACGTGGAAGGTTATGCATGATATCTGGACAGCCGACTGCTGACAGACATAGCATATGACAGGCAACAAGCATGAATTGGTTAACATCCTCACGGAGTCATTTCCCGAGTCTAAATTTTCTTACCTTGTAAATATTTTAGGAATGTTAGATTACGATAATGCCTAAACTGATTTAATTATAAATTCGCCTGGTTTTGATAATTTAGTTTAAATAATAAAAAATGGAGAAATTGTTAGAATGAAGTCACTAGTTTTGATAATTTATTCTCAACAATCAAAAATAGAGAAATTGTTAGACTAAGGTTTTAATTAACTTAGGATAATTAACTTAATCGATTTTATAAGTTATAAATGATTTCACTTGGTTTTAATAATTTAATTTAAATAATTAAAAAGGTAGAAATTGTTAGATTATAATTTATGAAATGGCTTTGATAATGAATGGATAAAACTATGTTTTAATTATATATAAGTTAAAATATTATATATATATATATATATATATATAATTTTTAAGTCATATCAATTATATAAATATATATATAAAGATAACAACAAGGTGTTGTAGTATACTGGTAAGTACTTCCTCCTGACACACTGGTGACCAGAATTCGAATCTCACCAGATGCAAATAATAATTTAAGTTTTATTATTTCTGGATGCAAGTTTAGTTGTGCACGTCCGGAAAATCGAAACTGCCACGTATGCGCAATCATTCAAATTGCAAATAACGAAACTGCCACGTATGCGCATCCGACTGACCGAAATTAACAATGCATCCGGCAAACCAAAACTGCCACATATGCGCATCCGACAACCCGAAACTACCACATATGCGCTATCATTCAAATTGAATGTGATATACTATTATGTACACTACGATCTCAGGAATGTTCTCTGATGTACTATCTTGGCTCACATCCAACGGAAGGAGGACAAGTGTCCATTGAAGAAGATCTGACCGTTGTTTTGCCTTGGATATAAAAGAATATCTAAA